>NC_069504.1:150393382-150685882 GCF_027579735.1 Bombina bombina
AGTCCACGGGTCATCATTACTTCTGGGATACCAATACCAAAGCAAAAGTACACGGATGACGGGAGGGATAGGCAGGCTCATTATACAGAAGGAACCACTGCCTGAAGAACCTTTCTCCCAAAAATAGCCTCCGAAGAAGCAAAAGTGTCAAATTTGTAAAATTTGGAAAAAGTATGAAGCGAAGACCAAGTTGCAGCCTTGCAAATCTGTTCAACAGAGGCCTCATTCTTAAAGGCCCAAGTGGAAGCCACAGCTCTAGTGGAGTGAGCTGTAATTCTTTCAGGAGGCTGCTGTCCAGCAGTCTCATAGGCTAAACGTATTATGCTACGAAGCCAAAAAGAGAGAGAGGTAGCAGAAGCTTTTTGACCTCTCCTCTGTCCAGAATAAACGACAAACAGGGAAGAAGTTTGGCGAAAATCTTTAGTTGCCTGCAAGTAGAACTTGAGGGCACGAACTACATCCAGATTGTGTAGAAGACGTTCCTTCTTTGAAGAAGGATTTGGACACAAGGAGGGAACAACAATCTCTTGATTGATATTCCTGTTAGAGACAACCTTAGGTAAGAACCCAGGTTTAGTACGCAGAACTACCTTGTCTGAGTGAAAGATCAGATAAGGAGAATCACAATGTAGGGCTGATAACTCAGAGACTCTTCGAGCCGAGGAAATAGCCATTAAAAATAGAACTTTCCAAGATAACAATCTTATATCAATGGAATGAAGGGGTTCAAACGGAACACCCTGTAAAACGTTAAGAACTAAGTTTAAACTCCATGGCGGAGCAACAGTTTTAAACACAGGCTTGATCCTAGCTAAAGCCTGACAAAAGGCCTGGATGTCTGAATTTTCTGACAGACGCCTGTGTAACAAGATGGACAGAGCTGAGATCTGTCCCTTTAATGAGCTAGCCGATAAACCCTTTTCTAAACCTTCTTGTAGAAAAGACAATATCCTAGGAATCCTAACCTTACTCCAGGAGTAATCTTTGGATTCACACCAGTATAGGTATTTACGCCATATTTTATGGTAAATCTTTCTGGTAACAGGCTTCCTAGCCTGTATCAGGGTATCAATAACCGACTCAGAAAACCCACGTTTTGATAAAATCAAGCGTTCAATTTCCAAGCAGTCAGCTTCAGAGAAGTTAGACTTTGATGTTTGAATGGACCCTGAATCAGAAGGTCCTGTCTTAGAGGTAGAGACCACGGCGGACAGGATGACATGTCCACTAGATCTGCATACCAAGTCCTGCGCGGCCATGCAGGCGCTATTAGAATCACTGATGCTCTCTCCTGTTTGATTTTGGCAATCAATCGAGGAAGCAGCGGGAAGGGTGGAAACACATAAGCCATCCTGAAGTTCCAAGGTGCTGTCAAAGCATCTATCAGAACCGCTCCCGGATCCCTGGATCTGGATCCGTAGCGAGGAAGTTTGGCGTTCTGGCGAGACGCCATGAGATCTATCTCTGGTTTGCCCCAACGTCGAAGTATTTGGGCAAAGACCTCCGGATGAAGTTCCCACTCCCCCGGATGAAGAGTCTGGCGACTCAAGAAATCCGCCTCCCAGTTCTCCACTCCCGGGATGTGGATTGCTGACAGGTGGCAAGAGTGAGACTCTGCCCAGCGAATTATCTTTGATACTTCTATCATTGCTAGGGAGCTTCTTGTCCCTCCCTGATGGTTGATGTAAGCTACAGTCGTGATGTTGTCCGACTGAAACCTGATGAACCCCCGAGTCTTTAACTGGGGCCAAGCTAGAAGGGCATTGAGAACTGCTCTCAATTCCAGAATGTTTATTGGCAGGAGACTTTCCTCCTGACTCCATTGTCCCTGAGCCTTCAGAGAATTCCAGACAGCGCCCCAACCTAGAAGGCTGGCGTCTGTTGTTACAATTGTCCAGTCCGGCCTGCTGAAAGGCATCCCCCTGGACAGATGTGGCCGAGAAAGCCACCATAGAAGAGAGTTTCTGGTCTCTTGATCCAGATTCAGAGTGGGGGACAAATCTGAGTAATCCCCATTCCACTGACTCAGCATGCACAATTGCAGCGGTCTGAGATGTAGGCGTGCAAAGGGAACTATGTCCATTGCTGCTACCATTAAGCCGATCACCTCCATGCATTGAGCTACTGACGGGAGTTGAATGGAATGAAGGACACGGCATGCATTTAGAAGCTTTGTTAATCTGTCTTCTGTCAGATAAATCTTCATTTCTACAGAATCTATAAGAGTCCCCAAGAATGGAACCCTTGTGAGAGGCAAGAGAGAACTCTTCTTTTCGTTCACTTTCCATCCATGCGACCTTAGAAATGCCAGAACTAACTCTGTATGAGACTTGGCAGTTTGAAAGCTTGAAGCTTGTATCAGAATGTCGTCTAGGTACGGAGCTACCGAAATTCCTCGCGGTCTCAGAACCGCCAGAAGGGCACCCAGAACCTTTGTGAAGATTCTTGGAGCCGTAGCCAATCCGAATGGAAGAGCTACAAACTGGTAATGCCTGTCTAAGAAGGCAAACCTTAGATACCGGTAATGATCTTTGTGAATCGGTATGTGAAGGTAAGCATCCTTTAAATCCACTGTGGTCATGTACTGACCCTTTTGGATCATGGGTAAGATTGTCCGAATAGTTTCCATTTTGAACGATGGAACTCTTAGGAATTTGTTTAGGATCTTTAAATCCAAGATTGGCCTGAAAGTTCCCTCTTTTTTGGGAACCACAAACAGGTTTGAGTAAAACCCTTGTCCTTGTTCCGACCGCGGAACCGGATGGATCACTCCCATTAATAATAGATCTTGTACACAGCGTAGAAACGCGTCTTTCTTTATTTGGTTTGTTGACAACCTTGACAGATGGAATCTCCCTCGTGGGGGAGATAATTTGAAGTCTAGAAGGTATCCCTGAGATATGATCTCTAGCGCCCAGGGATCCTGGACATCTCTTGCCCAAGCCTGGGCGAAGAGAGAGAGTCTGCCCCCCACTAGATCCGGTCCCGGATCGGGGGCCCTCGGTTCATGCTGTCTTAGGGGCAGCAGCAGGTTTTCTGGCCTGCTTGCCCTTATTCCAGGACTGGTTAGGTTTCCAGCCTTGTCTGTAACGAGCAACAGCTCCTTCCTGTTTTGGTGCAGTGGAAGTTGATGCTGCACCTGCTTTGAAATTCCGAAAGGGACGAAAATTAGACTGTCTAGCCTTAGCTTTGGCTTTGTCTTGAGGTAGAGCGTGGCCCTTACCTCCTGTAATGTCAGCGATAATTTCTTTCAAACCGGGCCCAAATAAAGTTTGCCCCTTGAAAGGTATATTAAGTAATTTGGACTTAGAAGTTACATCAGCCGACCAGGATTTTAGCCACAGCGCCCTACGTGCCTGAATGGCGAATCCTGAATTCTTAGCCGTAAGTTTGGTTAAATGTACTACGGCCTCCGAAACGAATGAATTAGCTAGTTTAAGGACTCTAAGCCTGTCCGTAATGTCGTCCAGCGTAGCGGAACTAAGGTTCTCTTCCAGAGACTCAATCCAAAATGCTGCCGCAGCCGTAATCGGCGCGATGCATGCAAGGGGTTGCAAAATCAAACCTTGTTGAACAAACATTTTCTTAAGGTAACCCTCTAATTTTTTATCCATAGGATCTGAAAAAGCACAGCTATCCTCCACCGGGATAGTGGTACGCTTAGCTAAAGTAGAAACTGCTCCCTCCACCTTAGGGACCGTTTGCCATAAGTCCCGTGTGGTGGCGTCTATTGGAAACATCTTTCTAAATATTGGAGGGGGTGAGAACGGCACACCGGGTCTATCCCACTCCTTAGTAACAATTTCAGTTAATCTCTTAGGTATAGGAAAAACGTCAGTACTCGCCGGTACCGCAAAGTATTTATCCAACCTACACATTTTCTCTGGTATTGCAACAGCGTTACAATCGTTGAGAGCTGCTAAGACCTCCCCTAGTAATACACGGAGGTTTTCCAATTTAAATTTAAAATTTGAAATATCTGAATCCAATCTGTTTGGATCAGAACCGTTACCTACAGAATGAAGCTCTCCGTCCTCATGCTCTGCAAGCTGTGACGCAGTATCAGACATGGCCCTAGAATTATCAGCGCACTCTGTTCTCACCCCAGAGTGATCACGCTTGCCTCTTAGTTCTGGTAATTTAGCCAAAACTTCAGTCATAACAGTAGCCATATCTTGTAATGTTATCTGTAATGGCTGCCCAGATGTACTAGGCGCCATAATATCACGCACCTCCCGGGCGGGAGATGCAGGTACTGACACGTGAGGCGAGTTAGTCGGCATAACTCTCCCCTCGCTGTTTGGTGAAATTTGTTCAATTTGTACAGATTGGCTTTTATTTAAGGTAGCATCAATACAGTTAGTACATAAATTTCTATTGGGCTCCACCTTGGCATTGGAACAAATGACACAGGTATCTTCCTCTGAATCAGACATGTTTAACACACTAGCAATAAACATGCAACTCGGTTACAATTTTATTTAATAAAAACGTACTGTGCCTCAAGAAGCACTAAACGATTAAATGACAGTTGAAATAATGAACTGAAAAACAGTTATAGCATCACTCTTAACAAACAACACAACTTTTTAGCAAAGGTTTGTTCCCATCAGTAAAATAACACTAATTAAATTTTAAACATAAAAATTACAGAGCAACGTTTTAAATCACAGTCACTATATAAGTCTCACAGCTCTGCTGAGAGAATCTACCTCCCTTCAAAGAAGTTTGAAGACCCCTGAGTTCTGTTAGAGATGAACCGGATCATGCAGAAAAACTGACTGGAAATTTTTGATGCGTAGCAAAGAGCGCCAAAAACGGCCCCTCCCTCTCACACACAGCAGTGAGAGAGAAACGAAACTGTCATAATTAACACAAGCAAACTGCCAAGTGGAAAAATAATGCCCAAATACTTATTCACTCAGTACCTCATTAATGCAAACGATTCTACATTCCAGCAAAAACGTTTAACATGAAAAATACCTAATAAAAGGTTTAATGTACTTTTACAGAGTAATTCCGGTGAAATACCATCCCCAGAATACTAAAGTGTAGCGTATACATACATGTTCATTATAACGGTATGGCAGGATTTTTTCATCAATTCCATTCAGAAAATAAAAACTGCTACATACCTCAATGCAGATTCAACTGCCCGCTGTCCCCTGATCTGAAGTCTTTACCTCCCTCAGATGGCCGAGAAACAGCAATATGATCTTAACTACTCCGGTTAAAATCATAAGAAAAACTCTGGTAGATTCTTCTTCAAACTCTGCCAGAGAGGTAATAACACGCTCCGGTGCTATTGTAAAATAACAAACTTTTGATTGAAGTTCTAAAAACTAAGTATAATCACCATAGTCCTCTCACACCTCCTATCTAGTCTTTGGGTGCAAGAGAATGACTGGAGGTGACGTAGAGGGGAGGAGCTATATAGCAACTCTGCTGGGTGAATCCTCTTGCACTTCCTGTAGGGGAGCAGATAATATCCCAGAAGTAATGATGACCCGTGGACTGATCACACATAACAGAAGAAATAAAATCTAGGGCATCCAGTAATATCCCTCTTTGTAAATAGGATTACTGCTTACCCCATTCCCATACAGGGAAATAAATGTCAGCCAGTTCTGATATACCAAGTCTCCTCAGAATAAAAAGGCTGCACATACCTTAATGCTGCTTGTAGCATTAAACAGGTCTCCACACTGAATATGTCCCATGGTTACCTTTAGAAGTCTTGTGGGAATCAGCGTGGATCTTAGTTACAACTGCTAAGATCATCAACCTTAGGGCAGAAATCTTCTTCCATATCCCCCTGAGGAAAATAGTACTCACCGGTACCATTTAAAATAAAAAACTTCTTGATTGAAGAAACTTTACCATGTCTTCCTAGTATAACACAGGCAAAGAGAATGACTGGAGGTGGAGGGGAAGGGCTATATATACAGCTCTGCTGTGGTGCTCTTTGCCACTTCCTGTTAGCAGGAGGTGAATATCCCACAAGTAAGGATGAAATCCATGGACTCGTCATATCTTTGTAAAAGAAATATGTGTTTCATGTACCTTTGAACAATCAGTATTGCCAAGTTATACTACAAGCATTTTATGTAGCTTTGGGGTGGTTCTGAGGGGTGGCGGGGCTAAGCAAATCAGAAATGGGCCTGACTTTGCTGCAAAGTGTGTCTGGAATTTTTGTTTTTAAATTATCTCAACTATGCAGGTGGTAATATTAGTTTTATATTACATTCAGTTTAATTGGAAAATTTTACCTGGTAGTGGTTAGAATGCCCTGTAATTCCTGGGAAATCACACCAATAAACTTCACAGATTGCACTAGCACAGCCACGTGTCCCTTCCACCCAGATGCGTTATCTCTACCTAGCAGCAAGCCTCAGTACCCTCACCTACCTTCCTACCCTTCAACACCCCACACATGCTCAAATCAAGAAAATAAAGGTGTCAAATCAGTACTGGCTAGATGTTCTGGGTGTTGTGTGTTCTGATCAATGAAGCATTTATGGATATATTTAAAAAATAATAAAGACACCCAAAATGTTTTGGCTGGCTTCTATATTTTTTACATTTTTTTTTTAGCTCTGTGCTAATGAATATATATATATATATAGCCTCTTAATAGAGTTATGTCTACAGGGTTTAGAGGGTACAAATTTGAACAAAAAATAGAAAGTAACTAAAATAAATTATTTTAAAAAGTAAATTTATACTTACCTGATAAATTAAATTTCTTTTACGATATGACGAGTCCACGGATTTCATCCTTACTTGTGGGATATTAACCTCCTGCTAACAGGAAGTGGCAAAGAGCACCACAGCAGAGCTGCATATATAGCCCCTCCCTTCCCCTCCAGTCATTCGGCTGAGGGTTATAGGAAGAGAAAAGGAAAAGCTAAAAGGTGCAGAGGTGACTGAAGTTTACAAAAAATATAAAGAAAAATTGTCTTAAAAGAACAGGATGGGCCGTGGACTCGTCATATCGTAAAATAAATTAATCAGGTAACATAAATTTACTTTTCTTTTACAAAGATATGACGAGTCCACGGATTTCATCCTTACTTGTGGGAAACCAATACCAAACCAATAGGACACGGATGAAAGGGAGGGACAAGACAGGAACCTAAACGGAAGGCACCACTGCTTGAAGAACCTTTCTCCCAAAAATAGCCTCAGAAGAAGCAAAAGTATCAAATTTATAAAATTTGGAAAAAGTGTGAAGGGACGACCAAGTCGCAGCCTTACAAATCTGTTCAACAGATGCATCGTCTTTAAAAGCCCATGTGGAAGCCACAGCCCTAGTAGAATGAGCCGTAATTCTTTCACGAGGCTGCTGTCAAGCAGTCTCATATGCCAGGCGGATGATACTTCTCAGCCAAAAAGAAAGAGAGGTAGCCGAAGCTTTCTGACCCCTACGCTTTCCGGAACAAACAATAAATAATGAAGATGATTGACGGAAATCCTTAGTTGCCTGTAAGTAAAACTTTAAGGCATGGACCACATCCAAATTATGCAACATACGCTCCTTCTTAGAAGAAGGGTTAGGACACAAGGAAGGAACAACTATTTCCTGATTAATATTCTTATTTGAAACAACCTTAGGAAGAAAACCAGGTTTAGTACGTAACACCTTATCAGAATGAAAAATGAGATAAGGGGAATCACACTGTAGCGCTGAAAGCTCGGAAACTCTTCGAGCAGAAGAAATAGCAACTAAAAACAGAACTTTCCAAGATAACAATTTGATATCTATGGAATGCATGGGTTCAAACGGAACCCCTTGAAGAACTCTAAGAACTAAAATCAAACTCCAGGGAGGAGTAATGAGTCTAAATACAGGCTTAATCCCAGATAGAGCCTGACAAAAAGACTGAACATCTGGCACATTTGCCAAACATTTGTGAAACAGAATTGACAAAACTAAAATTTGTCCCTTTAAGGAACTTGCTGACAACTCTTTCTCCAATCCTTCTTGGAGAAAAGACAAAATCCAAGAAATCCTAACTTTACTCCATGAGTAACCCTTGGACTCACATCAAAAAAGATATTTACGCCATATCTTATGATAAATTTTTCTAGTGACAGGCTTTCTAGCCTGTATCAAAGTATTGATGACCGAATCAAAAAATCCTCGCTTCGATAAAATCAAGCGTTCAATCTCCACGCAGTCAGCTGCAGAGAAATTAGATTTGGATGTTGGAAAGGACCTTGAATCAGAAGGTCCTGTCTCAATGGAAGTTTCCACGGTGGCAGAAAGGATATGTGCACTAGATCCGCATACCAAGTACTGCGTGGCCATGCAGGCGCTATCAGGATCACTGACACTCTCTCCTGTTTGATTCGAGCAATCACGCGTGGAAGGAGAGGAAACGGTGGAAACACATAAGCTAGGCTGAACAACCAAGGCACTGCCAAGGCATCTATCAGTTCGGCCTGTGGATCCCTTGACCAGGATCCGTATCTTGGAAACTTGGCATTCTGTCGAGAAGCCATCAAATCCAATTCCGGTCTGCCCCATCTGAGAATCAATATGGCAAATATCTCCGGGTGAAATTCCCACTCCCCCGGATGAAAAGTCTGACGACTTAGAAAATCCGCTTCCCAGTTCTCTACCCCTGGGATGTAGATTGCTGATAAATGACAAGAGTGGGCCTCCGCCCAATGGATTATCTTGGATACTTCTATCATCCCTAAGGAACTCCTTGTTCCCCCCTGACGATTGATATATGCCACAGTTGTGATGTTGTCCGACTGGAATCTGATTAATTTGGCCGAAGCCAACTGAGGCCACGCCAGAAGCGCATTGAATATTGCTCTCAATTCCAAAATATTGATTGGAAGAAGAGACTCCACCTGAGTCCAAACACCCTGAGCCTTCAGGGAGTTCCAAACCGCACCCCAGCCCAGAAGGCTGGAATCAGATGTCAGTATCACCCACAACGGTCTGCGGAAACAAGTCCCTTGCGACAGATGATCCGGTGACAACCACCAAAGAAGAGAGTTTCTGATCTCTTGATCCAGATTTATCTGAGGAGATAAATTTGCATAATCCCCATTCCACTGTCCGAGTATGCACAGCTGCAGTGGTCTGAGATGAAAGCGAGCAAACAGAACTAAGTCCATTGCCGCTACCATCAATCCAATTACCTCCATACACTGAGCCACTGATGGCCGGGGAATGGACTGAAGTGCTCGGCAAGTATTCAGAATCTTTGATTTTCTGACCTTTGTCAGAAATATTTTCATGGCTACCGAGTCTATCAGAGTTCCCAAGAAAAGAACCCTTGTCTCTGGAACAAATGAACTCTTATCTATGTTCATCTTCCAGCCGTGAGTTCTCAGAAAAGACAACACAGTGTCCATGTGAGATTTTGTCAGATGATACGTCGACGCCTGAATCAGAATATCGTCCAGATAAGGCGCCACTGCTATGCCTCACGGCCTGAGAACCGCCAAGAGAGACCCTAGAACCTTTGTGAAGATTCTGAGTGCTGTAGCTAACCCGAAAGGGACTGATAAGGTTTGTCCAAGAAGGCAAACCTTAGAAACTGATAATGATCTCTGTGAATTGGAATATGAAGGTAAGCATCCTTCAAGTCCACAGTAGTCATATATTGACCCTCCTGGATCATTGGTAAAATTGTTCGTATTGTCTCCATCTTGAATGATGGGACTCTTAGAAATTTGTTTAGACACTTGAGGTCTAAGATAGGTCTGAACGTTCCCTCTTTTTCGGGAACCACAAATAGATTTGAGTAAAATCCCTGTCCCTGTTCCAATCTTGGAACTGGACAAATTACTCCCATAGTAAAAAGGTATTTTACACAGCGTAGGAACGCCTCTCTTTATCTGGTTTGCAGATAATTTTGAAAGATGAAATCTCCCCCTTGGGAGAAAATCCTTGAATTCCAAATGATAACCGTGGGTCACTATTTCTAGTGCCCAGGGATCCTGAATATCTCTTGCCCAAGCCTGAGCAAAGAAAGAGAGTCTGTCCCCTACCAGATCCGGTTCCGGATCAGAGGCCGCCCCCTCATGCTGTCTTAGGAGCAGTAGTGGGCTTTTTAGATTGTTTACCTTTATTCCAGTTCTGATTGGGTCTCCAGACTGACTTAGATTGGGTAAAATTCCCTTCCTGCTTTGAGGAAGATGAAGAAGCGGGGAGTCCTCAAGGAACGAAAATTATTCTGTTTACCCCTAACTTATCCTGAGGTAGGGCATGACCCTTACCTCCTGTAATATCAGAAATTATTTCCTTCAATTCTGGCCCAAAAACATAATTTATGTAAGAACTTACCTGATAAATTCATTTCTTTCATATTAACAAGAGTCCATGAGCTAGTGACGTATGGGATATACATTCCTACCAGGAGGGGCAAAGTTTCCCAAACCTTAAAATGCCTATAAATACACCCCTCACCACACCCACAAATCAGTTTAACGAATAGCCAAGAAGTGGGGTGATAAGAAAAAGTGCGAAGCATATAAAATAAGGAATTGGAATAATTGTGCTTTATACAAAAAAATCATAACCACCACAAAAAAGGGTGGGCCTCATGGACTCTTGTTAATATGAAAGAAATGAATTTATCAGGTAAGTTCTTACATAAATTATGTTTTCTTTCATGTAATTAACAAGAGTCCATGAGCTAGTGACGTATGGGATAATGACTACCCAAGATGTGGATCTTTCCACACAAGAGTCACTAGAGAGGGAGGGATAAAATAAAGACAGCCAATTCCTGCTGAAAATAATCCACACCCAAAATAAAGTTTAACAAAAAACATAAGCAGAAGATTCAAACTGAAACCGCTGCCTGAAGAACTTTTCTACCAAAAACTGCTTCAGAAGAAGAAAATACATCAAAATGGTAGAATTTAGTAAAAGTATGCAAAGAAGACCAAGTTGCTGCTTTGCAGATCTGGTCAACCGAAGCTTCATTCCTAAACGCCCAGGAAGTAGATACTGACCTAGTAGAATGAGCTGTAATTCTTTGAGGCGGAGTTTTACCCGACTCAACATAGGCAAGATGAATTAAAGATTTCAACCAAGATGCCAAAGAAATGGCAGAAGCTTTCTGGCCTTTCCTAGAACCGGAAAAGATAACAAATAGACTAGAAGTCTTACGGAAAGATTTCGTAGCTTCAACATAATATTTCAAAGCTCTAACAACATCCAAAGAATGCAATGATTTCTCCTTAGAATTCTTAGGATTAGGACATAATGAAGGAACCACAATTTCTCTACTAATGTTGTTGGAATTCACAACTTTAGGTAAAAATTCAAAAGAAGTTCGCAACACCGCCTTATCCTGATGAAAAATCAGAAAAGGAGACTCACACGAAAGAGCAGATAATTCAGAAACTCTTCTAGCAGAAGAGATGGCCAAAAGGAACAAAACTTTCCAAGAAAGTAATTTAATGTCCAATGAATGCATAGGTTCAAACGGAGGAGCTTGAAGAGCTCCCAGAACCAAATTCAAACTCCAAGGAGGAGAAATTGACTTAATGACAGGTTTTATACGTACCAAAGCTTGTACAAAACAATGAATATCAGGAAGAATAGCAATCTTTCTGTGAAAAAGAACAGAAAGAGCAGAGATTTGTCCTTTCAAAGAACTTGCGGACAAACCCTTATCCAAACCATCCTGAAGAAATTGTAAAATTCTCGGTATTCTAAAAGAATGCCAAGAAAAATGATGAGAAAGACACCATGAAATATAAGTCTTCCAGACTCTATAATATATCTCACGAGATACAGATTTACGAGCCTGTAACATAGTATTAATCACGGAGTCAGAGAAACCTCTATGACCAAGAATCAAGCGTTCAATCTCCATACCTTTAAATTTAAGGATTTCAGATCCGGATGGAAAAAAGGACCTTGTGACAGAAGGTCTGGTCTTAACGGAAGAGTCCATGGCTGGCAAGATGCCATCCGGACAAGATCCGCATACCAAAACCTGTGAGGCCATGCCGGAGCTATTAGCAGAACAAACGAGCATTCCCTCAGAATCTTGGAGATTACTCTTGGAAGAAGAACTAGAGGCGGAAAGATATAGGCAGGATGATACTTCCAAGGAAGTGATAATGCATCCACTGCCTCCGCCTGAGGATCCCGGGATCTGGACAGATACCTGGGAAGTTTCTTGTTTAGATGAGAGGCCATCAGATCTATCTCTGGGAGCCCCCACAATTGAACAATCTGAAGAAATACCTCTGGGTGAAGAGACCATTCGCCCGGATGCAACGTTTGGCGACTGAGATAATCCGCTTCCCAATTGTCTACACCTGGGATATGAACCGCAGAGATTAGACAGGAGCTGGATTCCGCCCAAACCAAAATTCGAGATACTTCTTTCATAGCCAGAGGACTGTGAGTCCCTCCTTGATGATTGATGTATGCCACAGTTGTGACATTGTCTGTCTGAAAACAAATGAACGATTCTCTCTTCAGAAGAGGCCAAAACTGAAGAGCTCTGAAAATTGCACGGAGTTCCAAAATATTGATCGGTAATCTCACCTCCTGAGATTCCCAAACTCCTTGTGCCGTCAGAGATCCCCACACAGCTCCCCAACCTGTGAGACTTGCATCTGTTGAAATTACAGTCCAGGTCGGAAGAACAAAAGAAGCCCCCTGAATTAAACGATGGTGATTTGTCCACCACGTTAGAGAGTGTCGAACAATCGGTTTTAAAGATATTAATTGAGATATCTTCGTGTAATCCCTGCACCATTGGTTCAGCATACAGAGCTGAAGAGGTCGCATGTGAAAGCGAGCAAAGGGGATCGCGTCCGATGCAGCAGTCATAAGACCTAGAATTTCCATGCATAAGGCTACCGAAGGGAATGATTGTGACTGAAGGTTTCGACAAGCTGTAATCAATTTTAGACGTCTCTTGTCTGTTAAAGACAGAGTCATGGACACTGAATCTATCTGGAAACCCAGAAAGGTTACCCTTGTTTGAGGAATCAAAGAACTTTTTGGTAAATTGATCCTCCAACCATGATCTTGAAGAAACAACACAAGTCGATTCGTATGAGACTCTGCTAAATGTAAAGACGGAGCAAGTACCAAGATATCGTCCAAATAAGGAAATACCACAATACCCTGTTCTCTGATTACAGACAGAAGGGCACCGAGAATCTTTGTGAAAATTCTTGGAGCTGTAGCAAGGCCAAACGGTAGAGCCACAAATTGGTAATGCTTGTCTAGAAAAGAGAATCTCAGGAACTGATAATGATCTGGATGAATCGGAATATGCAGATATGCATCCTGTAAATCTATTGTGGACATATAATTCCCTTGCTGAACAAAAGGCAATATAGTCCTTACAGTTACCATCTTGAACGTTGGTATCCTTACATAACGATTCAATAATTTTAGATCCAGAACTGGTCTGAAGGAATTCTCCTTCTTTGGTACAATGAAGAGATTTGAATAAAACCCCATCCCCTGTTCCGGAACTGGAACTGGCATAATTACTCCAGCCAACTCTAGATCTGAAACACAATTCAGAAATGCTTGAGCTTTCACTGGATTTACTGGGACATGGGAAAGAAAAAATCTCTTTGCAGGAGGTCTCATCTTGAAACCAATTCTGTACCCTTCTGAAACAATGTTCTGAATCCAAAGATTGTGAACAGATTTGATCCAAATTTCTTTGAAAAAACGTAACCTGCCCCCTACCAGCTGAACTGGAATGAGGGCCGTACCTTCATGTGAACTTAGAAGCAGGCTTTGCCTTTCTAGCAGGCTTGGATTTATTCCAGACTGGAGATGGTTTCCAAACTGAAACTGCTCCTGAGGACGAAGGATCAGGCTTTTGTTCTTTGTTGAAACGAAAGGAACGAAAACGATTGTTAGCCCTGTTTTTACCTTTAGATTTTTTATCCTGTGGTAAAAAAGTTCCTTTCCCACCAGTAACAGTTGAAATAATAGAATCCAACTGAGAACCAAATAATTTGTTTCCCTGGAAAGAAATGGAAAGTAGAGTTGATTTAGAAGCCATATCAGCATTCCAAGTCTTAAGCCATAAAGCTCTTCTGGCTAAGATAGCCAGAGACATAAATCTAACATCAACTCTAATAATATCAAAAATGGCATCACAGATGAAATTATTAGCATGCTGGAGAAGAATAATAATATCATGAGAATCACGATTTGTTACTTGTTGCGCTAGAGTTTCCAACCAAAAAGTTGAAGCTGCAGCAACATCAGCCAATGATATAGCAGGTCTAAGAAGATTACCTGAACATAGATAAGCTTTTCTTAGAAAAGATTCAATTTTTCTATCTAAAGGATCCTTAAACGAGGTACCATCTGACGTAGGAATGGTAGTACGTTTAGCAAGGGTAGAAATAGCCCCATCAACTTTAGGGATTTTGTCCCAAAATTCTAACCTGTCAGGCGGAACAGGATATAATTGCTTAAAACGTTTAGAAGGAGTAAATGAATTACCCAATTTATCCCATTCCTTAGCAATTACTGCAGAAATAGCATTAGGAACAGGAAAGACTTCTGGAATAACCGCAGGAGCTTTAAAAACCTTATCCAAACGTATAGAATTAGTATCAAGAGGACTAGAATCCTCTATTTCTAAAGCAATTAGTACTTCTTTAAGTAAAGAGCGAATAAATTCCATCTTAAATAAATATGAAGATTTATCAGCATCAATCTCTGAGACAGAATCCTCTGAACTAGAAGAGTCCAAAGAATCAGAATGATGGTGTTCATTTAAAAATTCATCTGTAGAGAGAGAAGATTTAAAAGACTTTTTACGTTTACTAGAAGGAGAAATAACAGACAAAGCCTTCTTTATGGATTCAGAAACAAAATCTCTTATGTTATCAGGAACATTCTGCACCTTAGATGTTGAGGGAACTGCAACAGGCAATGGTACATCACTAAAGGAAATATTATCTGCTTTAACAAGTTTGTCATGACAATTAATACAAACAACAGCTGGAGAAATAGCTACCAAAAGTTTACAGCAGATACACTTAGCTTTGGTAGATCCAGCAGGCAGTGGTTTTCCTGTAGTATCTTCTGGCTCAGATGCAACGTGAGACATCTTGCAATATGTAAGAGAAAAAACAACATATAAAGCAAAATAGATCAAATTCCTTATAAGACAGTTTCAGGAATGGGAAAAAAATGCCAAACATCAAGCTTCTAGCAACCAGAAGCAAATGAAAATGAGACTGAAATAATGTGGAGACAAAAGCGACGCCCATATTTTTTGGCGCCAAATAAGACGCCCACATTATTTGGCGCCTAAATGCTTTTGGCGCCAAAAATGACGCCACATCCGGAACGCCGACATTTTTGGCGCAAAATAACGTCAAAAAATGACGCAACTTCCGGCGACACGTATGACGCCGGAAACGGAAATGAATTTTTGCGCCAAAAAAATCCGCGCCAAAAATGACGCAATAAAATGAAGCATTTTCAGCCCCCGCGAGCCTAACAGCCCACAGGGAAAAAAGTCAAATTTTTGAGGTAAGACAAAATATGATAATTTAAAGCATAATCCCAAATATGAAACTGACTGTCTGGAAATAAGGAAAGTTGAACATTCTGAGTCAAGGCAAATAAATGTTTGAATACATATATTTAGAACTTTATAAATAAAGTGCCCAACCATAGCTTAGAGTGTCACAGAAAATAAGACTTACTTACCCCAGGACACTCATCTACATGTTTGTAGAAAGCCAAACCAGTACTGAAACGAGAATCAGTAGAGGAAATGGTAAATATAAGAGTATATCGTCGATCTGAAAAGGGAGGTAAGAGATGAATCTCTACGACCGATAACAGAGAACCTTATGAAATAGACCCCGTAGAAGGAGATCACTGCATTCAATAGGCAATACTCTCCTCACATCCCTCTGACATTCACTGCACGCTGAGAGGAAAACCGGGCTCCAACTTGCTGCGGAGCGCATATCAACGTAGAATCTAGCACAAACTTACTTCACCACCTCCCTTGGAGGCAAAGTTTGTAAAAACTGATTTGTGGGTGTGGTGAGGGGTGTATTTATAGGCATTTTAAGGTTTGGGAAACTTTGCCCCTCCTGGTAGGAATGTATATCCCATACGTCACTAGCTCATGGACTCTTGTTAATTACATGAAAGAAAAGGGTCTCTCCTTTAAAGGGAATAGCTAAAAGCTTATGTTTTGACGACACATCAGCAGACCAAGATTTGAGCCACAATGCTCTACGTGCTAAAATAGCAAATCCTGCATTCTTTTCCACTAATTTAGCAATTTTAAAAGCGGCATCAGTAATAAAAGAATTAGCTAGCTTGAGAGCCTTAATTCTATCTAAAATGTCATCTAATGGAGTCTCAGCTTTAAGAGACTCTTCTAAAGCCTCAAACCAAAAAGCTGCTGCAGTAGTTACTGGAACAATGCAAGCCGTAGGTTGTAAAAGAAACCCCTGATTAACAAATAATTTCTTTAATAGACACTCTAATTTCATATCCATAGGGTCTTTGAAAGCACAACTATCCTCAATGGGTATAGTAGTACGATTAGGTAGGGTAGATATAGCTCCCTCTACCTTAGGGACTGTTTGCCAAGAGTCCCGAAAGGTATCTGATATGGGAAACATTTTCTTAAAATTAGGAGAGGGAGAAAACGGTATACCTGGTCTATCCCATTCCTTTTTAATAATTTCCAAAATTCTCTTAGGAACCGGAAAAACATCAGTGAAAGTAGGTACTTCCAAATATTTATCCATTTTACACAATTTCTCTGGAGGAATCATAATAGGGTCACAATCATCCAGAGTCGCTAAAACCTCCCTAAGTAACAGGCGGAGGTGTTCAAGCTTAAATTTAAATGACAGAGTCTGAATCTGTCTGGGGTAAAACATTTGCTGAATCTGAAATTTCACCCTCAGACAGTAATTCCCTGATCCCCAACTCAGAGCACTGAGAGGGAACTTCGGAAATAGCTAATAAAGCATCAGAGTATTCAGTATTTACATTAATACCTGACCTACTGCGTTTACCCTGCAACACTGGTAATTTAGATAATACCTCTGTAAGGGTAGTTGACATAACTGCAGCCATATCCTGCAGAGTAAAAGAATTAGACGCACTAGAAGTACTAGGCGTTGCTTGTGTGGGCGTTAAAGGTTGTGACACTTGGGGAGAATTAGATGGCATATCCTGATTCTCTTCAGACTGAGAATCATCCTTAGGCACACTTTCTTGACCTAAAATATGGTCTTTACAATGTAAGGCTCTTTCAGTACCAGAGTTACACAATGTTAGAGGGGGTTGCACAATAGCTTCTAAACACATAGAACAATGAGAATTCTCAATGTCAGACATGTTGAACAGACTAGTAATAAGCACAAAAGTCGTTTAAACACTCATTTATTGCATAAAAGAAACTTTAGAAAAAACGTGTACTGCGCCTTTAAGAAAAGAGAAAGTGAACAATTTTTCCAAAATGCTCAAAAAAACATTAAATTATCTCAAAATTTAACCTAGTATCATTGGTTAATCCAAAAACTACTGCACCTAGAAGTAGGGCCAGAAAAAAGGCTCTAAAGTACTTATATAAAAAATAAGTCATTTAACAAACAAAAAATACCCTCTGCACCTCGCGACAGCTCTGCTGAGGCGCCTACCTGCCCCCAGGGTACATCGAAATAACTTCCAAACACTTCAGACCAGCCTGCATAGTCCAGGAGCCACCGGAGTTACAGCTTGCTGCTGCCTAGCCTGAGAAAAGTGCGCCTTGAGGTCAAATGCCAAAGTAGGCCCAAACACAACCGCATGGAAAGCGGTTTCACCTATGTTTAAACAGCTAATGCCTAAAACCCCTCAAAAGCATCAGTAAACAAACATATGCATAACAGAAATAAAAAAAAAAAACTTTATATATCTTTTTTTTTTTTTTTTCCTTTTTCTTATGAATGCCCATAGTGTCACACAAAGCCCATAAGTCAACCATTAAATAAAATCAGGGACTCCAGTAATACCCTTTATATAAAATAGGAATACTGCTTACGCCATTCCCATACAGGGAAATAATTGTCAGCCAGTTCTGATATATCAAGTCTCCTCAGAAAAAAGGGCTGCACATACCATGAAAAAAAAACGGTCTCCATACTGAAGATGTCTCATGGTTACCTTCAGAAGTCTTGTGGGAACCAGCGTGGATCTTAGTTATAACTGCTAAGATCATCAACCTCAGGGCAGAAATCTTCTTCCATATCCTCCTGAGGAAAATAGTACTCACCGGTACCATTTAAAATAAAAAACTTCTTGATTGAAGAAACTAAAACTAACACCTCACTTTACCATGTCTTCCTAGTATAACACAGGCAAAGAGAATGACTTGAGGTGGAGGGGAAGGGAGGGGCTATATATACAGCTCTGCTATGGTGCTCTTTGCCACTTCCTGTTAGCAGGAGGTTAATATCCCACAAGTAAGGATGAAATCCGTGGACTCGTCATATCTTTGTAAAAGAAAACAGTTATTTACCGTACACTAATAACATAATTTTGCATTTGGACCCATTATAACAAATTTGTAAATATGAAGAGGCAATAGCAGAGTTGGGAAATGCAATCATTTTTCTTTAATTTATTTTGTGTATAGGAAGGAATACATCAACCTGTAATATAAAACAGAACAAGACCGGCAGTAGATACAAAGAACATTTGCCTAGATCAGCAAGAGATGTAAATTTAGTTCTGCCAGTGAAAAGATGTATTTGATATATTACACAATAACCCCTTAAAGTGAAAGTAAACTTACCCTAATGTCAATCCAGGATATCATTCCTTTTAAAAAATAAATATGAGTTTCATTCATCATTCTTTATAAATAACATTATAAATCAAGTTATCGCTGTTATTAATTCATTTGTGAATGTTCACAAATGCAACCCGTTTTTTTTTTTTTTTTTTTGGCTGTTGATCACGTTGGCTGAATCAGCCAACTGAAATTCTGGCCGTTAGGCGGCCGTCAGTGCACGTCATCAGCTCACTCTATCCTGTGCGCAAGCGCCATTGTTTTAAGCTTCTTCTCGGCATCTACGCGCGCTCACGTTTTGCGCATGCGTATTCTCAATATCTCTGAATACCCATTAGACGTTTAGAATTTAATTTAACGCATGCGCGGTTGGGATAGGGTTTGTAATATGCGCGTGCGCAGAAGACAGTGAGATCACTGAATGTTGCATGCGCTGTTTCACGTAGCCTAGTGAACGCACTTTAGGCATACGTAGAAAGCGGGTGGGACCGCTCTATACGTCAAAGACAAGGAAAGGAGGAAAAGGTATGTGGGAGGAGTCGCGCATCGCAACGGTAGGGAGTTAGAAATATAGATAATGCAGAAATAAAATTAAAAAATCAGCCAAAAAGTTAGCGATTAAGTTGGGGTAATAGTAAAATATGTTTTCATGTCTTGATGGTATTGAAAATTTACCTTCACTTTAAGGACAAAGGTATTTTCCAGTTTCCATTTTAAAATGACATGGGCAATTTTGTCATTTTTGTTTCCTATTGGTTAGGGATGGGTGAATGTTTAGCATTGCAAATGTTTAGCATAGCATTTAGCAAAATTTGAAAAATTAAACAGATGTTACCACAGTTTGTTCATTTTGAATGTCAAAAGTTTGTACAACATTCTAACATTTGTTTAATGTAATCGTTTTTCTAATGCTTTTTTTAAATGTAATATTCTATTTGAATTTTTACAATAATTTGATTCAATTTGATTTAGATTACATTTAAAGACAGCATTAGAAATACTATTACAAATAAATCAATTCAAATTTTTCAATTATACAATATTCTAAATAGAAACATTCAAATTGATATATCTCTATAAATTATTGATCAATTTACTACATCCCTTACCACATGAACTACTAAACTTCTGAATAGTATTTGTTAAATTGATTTTTGATGTTTCATTTGAAATTTTAAATGTGGATAATTCAATCTAATTATGAACATTCGAAAACAAAAGTAACATTTGAAAACTGGAAATAACATTTGATTACCAACTTTTAATAGATTTTCATTCTTATCAACATTTGCTTGTCAAAAATTAATGTCCTCAGGACTATTCATTCTACTAAACGAATTACACTTTCAGCACATTCGTCCATCCCTACTATTGGTTTCACCTTAATTACCCTCCCCTTGTTAAGTGCACCCATAAATATTGTAAACTAATTAAAACAGCCCTATTAGGCCCTCCCTCCCGCCTGAATGCTTGCTAAAATAGCGCGGTCTCGCTGCTGGCAAGATGGCTTTATTAAAAACATCAACCCCATAGAAAGACAAGCGATGTGTAGGGTATGTCGCTGGACATTAAGGGGTTGTTAAACATAAATATGCAAATAAAACCTACTTACCTCCAAATTGTGGTATTTTGCTTTCTGCTTCTTTTAGTGTTTCAGCATTTTTAATCTGGGCCCATGTCTTCCAAAATAATGCACCTTCATCTGTCTTAAGCACACAAGGAAAATCTGCATTACTTTGCAAACGTAAGTGTTGGTCAGATGGTGAACACTGTAAGCCTTGAGACTAAAAAAAATAAAAATTATGTTTTAATAAAGCATGTTATGGTCAACAAATACCATGATTAAGACAAATTCAACAAATACTCAAAAGTTGTTTTTTTTTTTTTTTTGTTTTTTTTTTAAACGTTTTGTTTTTTACTCCTGCAGATATTTTACAGCGAAAGCCTAAAAACTAAATGTATAGTGCAAGGTTTTACTTTTCCTTAAAGGGACATTATACATTAGATTTTTCTTTGCATAAATGTTTTGTAGATGTTTCATTTACATAGCCTATACAGGTTTTTAGGTTTTTTTTTTTTTTTAAATGTATAGATTTGCTTATTTTTAAATAACATTGCACTGATTTTTTAGACTCCTAACCAAGCCCCAAAGTTTTAGATGTATACCGACGTATACAGACTTCAGATTGCTTCTGTGTGTGTAAAGAGTCTTTTCATATGCAGAGGAAGAGGGGGGGAGTGTCTGCTCTTTTTTGCTAGAGCACCACTTTCAGTTGGTTTTCCAGCTAACCTTTTCAACAGAGCTAAACTGAGGGCTTTTAAGTAAGTTTTTAAACAGTTTTATACTGGATTTTTATATCAGTATCTGTGCATAATGTTCTTTATAGCAGTGTCTATTACATGCAGCTATATGAAAATTGGTGTATACTGTCACTTTAACCCCTTAATGACAACTGACGTACCAGGTACGTCCTGCAAGTTAGTGACAATGGACGTACCTGGTACGTCAGTTGTTTAAGAGAGTGCTGGAAGCGATCGCAATCGCTTCCAGCAGCTCTCAGGGTATTGCAGTGATGCCTCGATATGGAGGCATCCTGCAATACCTTTTAACAAGCCTCCGATGCAGAGAGAGCCACTCTGTGGCCCTCTCTGCACCGGTAACAATGGTGCTGTGTTCCGGGGGGAAGGGAAGCAAGGAGGCGACAGCATGCGGGCGCGCGCGTGCACGTGGGGGGGGGGCACGTGCACGTGGGGGCGCGCGTGCACGTGGGGGCGCGTGCACGTGGGGGCGCGCGTGCACGTGGGGGCGCGCGCGCATATTAGCCACTGACACCAATGAAAAAAAAAAAGTTCAAAACATTAACATTAAAAAATATATATATATATATATATATATATATATATATATATATATATATATAAAAGGATCTGGGGGGGGGGTTGGGGGTATTGAGGGGGGGGGGGCTGCTACACTACAGAAAAGTTTATAAATATTTTTGGGGGCAAAAGTTTATAAATATTTTTGGGGGCAAATTGGGTACTGGCAGACAGCTGCCAGTACCCAAGATGGCGGCAATTAAGTAGCAGGGAGGGTTATAGAGCTGTTTGGTGGGGGATCAGGGAGGTTGGGGGCTAAGGCAGGGCTCCATTACAGCAGAATACATTTTTTTAAAAAATAAAATAAAAAAAACTCCTTTTATTTAGTACTGGCAGACTTTCTGCCAGTACTTAAGATGGCGGGGACAATTGTGGGGTGGGGGAGGGAAGAGAGCTGTTTGGGAGGGATCAGGGGGTTGGATGTGTCAGGTGGGAGGCTGATCTCTACACTAAAGCTAAAATTAACCCTGCCAGCGCCCTACAAGCTACCTAATTAACTCCTTCACTGCTGGGCATAATTCACGTGTTGTGCGCAGCAGCATTTAGCGGCCTTCTAATTAACAAAAAGCAACGCCAAAGCCATATATGTCTGCTATTTCTGAACAAAGGGGATCCCAGAGAAGCTTTTACAACCATTTGTGCCATAATTGCACAAACTGTTTGTAAATAATTTCAGTGAGAAACCTAAAATTGTGAAAAATTTAAAGGTTTTTTTTATTTGCTCGCATTTGGCTGTGAAATGGTGGCATGAAATATACCAAAATTGGCCTAGATCAATACGTGGAGTTGTCTACTACACTAAACTAAAGCTAAAATTAACCCTACAAGCTCCCTACATGCTCCCTAATTAACCCCTTCACTGCTGGGCATAAAACACGTGTGGTGCGCAGCGGCATTTAGCGGCCTTCTAATTACCAAAAAGCAACCCCAAAGCCATATAAGTCTGCTATTTCTGAACAAAGGCGATCCCAGAGAAGCATTTACAACCATTTGTGCCATAATTGCAGAAGCTGTTTGTAAATAATTTCAGTGGGAAACCTAAAGTTTGTAACAAAATGTGTGAAAAAGTGAAAAAAAAATTTAATTTGATCGCATTTGGCGGTGAAACGGTGGCATGAAATATACCAAAATGGGCCTAGATCAATACTTTGGGATGTCTTCTAAAAAAAATATATATACATGTCAATGGATATTCAGGTATTCCTGACAGATATGAGTGTTCCAATGTAACTAGCGCTAATTTTGAAAAAAAAAATATGGTTTGGAAATAGCAAAGTGCTACTTGTATTTATGGCCCTATAACTTACAAAAAAAGCAAAGAACATGTAAACATTGGGTATTTCTAAACTCAGGACAAAATTTAGAAACTATTTAGCATAGATGTTTTTTAGTGGTTGTAGATGTGTAACAGATTTTGGGGGTCAAAGTTAGAAAAAGTGTGTTTTTTCAATTTTTTCCTCATATTTTATAAAAATTTTTATAGTAAATTATAAGATAATAGTACTAAAGCCCGTGTACACGGGCCATTTTTTTCAGAACAGCGGTCCCACCCCTTGCTCTCTCCCCCCTTTCTTTTGCTCTCTCTTCCCCCCTCTCTTTTGCTTTCTCTCCCCCCTCTCTTTTGCTCTCTCTCTCCCCTCTCTTTTGTTCTCTCTCTCCCCTCTCTTTTGTTCTCTCTAACCCCTCTCTTTTGTTCTCTCTAACCCCTCTCTTTTGTTCTCTCTCTCCCCCCCCTCTTTTGCTCTCTCTCTCCCCCCCTCTTTTGCTCTCTCTCTCCCCCCTCTTTTGCTCTCTCTCTCCCCTCTTTTGCTCTCTCTCTCCCCTCTTTTGCTCTCTCTCTCCCCTCTTTTGCTCTCTCTCTCCCCTCTTTTGCTCTCTCTCTCCCCTCTTTTGCTCTCTCTCTCCCCTCTTTTGCTCTCTCTCTCCCCTCTTTTGCTCTCTCTCTCCCCTCTTTTGCTCTCTCTCTCCCCTCTTTTGCTCTCTCTCTCCCCTCTTTTGCTCTCTCTCTCCCCTCTTTGGCTCCCCCCCCCCCCTCTTTGGCTCTCTCCCCTCTTTTGCTCTCCTCTTTGGCTCTCTTTCCTCTTTGGCTCTCTCTCTCCCCCCTCTTTGGCTCTCCCCCCCTTTGGCTCTCTCCCCCCCCCTCTTTGGCTCTCTCTCCCCCCCTCTTTGGCTCTCTCTCCTTTTTGGCTCTCTCTCCTTTTTGGCTTTTTCCTCTTTGGCTCTCTCTCTCCCCCCTTCTCTTTGGCTCTCTGCCCCCCCCTTCTCTTTGGCTCTCTGCCCCCCCCTTCTCTTTGGCTCTCTGCCCCCCCCCCCCTTCTCGTTGGCTCTCTGCCCCCCCCCCCTTCTCGTTGGCTCTCTGCCCCCCCCCCCTTCTCTTTGGCTCTCTGCCCCCCCCCCCCCTTCTCTTTGGCTCTCTGCCCCCCCCCCCCTCCTGCTCCCTCTCTGGCTCTGTCTTCGCGGGACCCCGCCCGGCCACGCCCCATCGCGGCAACACCCGCCCGGCCACGCCCCTTGCGACGCCCGGCCACGCTCCCGTCGGCCACAAACAGCTGTGAGGTCTGGGGAGCGCGTTGCCGCTTCTCACACAGCAGACCTCACAGCTGTTGAGTAGCTCGCGCTCCCTATCTCACAGCTGCTTGTATGCTGTGTACCTCGCGCTCCCAATCTGTCAGCTGTCAGCTATGCAGAGGTGCGCGAGAATAGAATCTAAGGCCAAGTGTTTGTCTGTACTGCGCATGACGGCTTCAGACAAACACTTGTCTTTTATAATATAGGATAATGAAAATAATGGTATATTTAGAAAGTCCATTTAATGGCGAGAAAAACGGTATATAATATGTGTGGGTACAGTAAATGAGTAAGAGGAAAATTACAGCTGAACACAAACACCACAGAAATGTAAAAATAGCCATTGTCATTAAGGGTAAGAAAATTGAAAAATGTTCCGGTCATTAAGGGATTAATGGACATGAAACCCAAAAATGTTCTTTCATGATTCAGATAGATAATACAATTTTAAACCACATTCCAATTTCTATTATCTAATTTGCTTCATTCTTTAGGTATCCTTTGTTGAAGAAATAGCAACGTGCATGGGTGAGCCAATAAAACAAGGCATCTATGCGCAGCCACCAATCAGCACTTACTGATATAACACAATTTATGCTTACCTGATAAATTTATTTCTCTTGTGGTGTATCCAGTCCACGGATCATCTCATTCCCAACAGGAAGTTGCAAGAGGACACCCACAGCAGAGCTGTAATATAGCTCCTCCCCTAACTGTCATAGCCAGTCATTCGACCGAAAACAAGCCGAGAAAGGAGGAACCATAGGGTGTAGTGGTTACTGTAGTTTAAATTTAAAAATTACCTGCCTTAAAATGACAGGGCGGGCCGTGGACTGGATACACCACAAGAGAAATAAATTTATCAGGTAAGCATAAATTGTGTTTTCTCTTGTAAGGTGTATCCAGTCCACGGATCATCCATTACTTGTGGGATACCAATACCAAAGCTAAAGTACACGGATGAAGGGAGGGACAAGGCAGGAACTTAAATGGAAGGAACCATTGCCTGTAAAACCTCTCTCCCAAATATAGCCTCCGAAGAAGCAAAAGTATCAAATTTGTAAAATTTTGAAAAAGTATGAAGCGAAGACCAAGTCGCCGCCTTGCAAATCTGTTCAACAGAAGCCTCATTTTTAAAGGCCCAAGTGGAAGCCACAGCTCTAGTAGAATGAGCTGTAATCCTTTCAGGAGGCTGCTGTCCAGCAGTCTCATAGGCTAAGCGGATTAAGCTTCTTAGCCAAAAAGAAAAAGAGGTTGCCAAAGCCTTTTGACCTCTCCTCTGTCCAGAGTAGACAACAAACAAAGCAGATGTTTGACGAAAATCTTTAGTAGCTTGTAAGTAAAACTTTAAAGCACAGACCACGTCCAGATTGTGTAATACAAGGATGGAACCACAATCTCTTGATTGATATTCTTGTTAGATACCACCTTAGGTAAGAACCCAGGTTTGGTACGCAGGACTACCTTATCCGTATGAAAAATCAGATAAGGAGAATCACATTGTAAGGCAGATAGCTCAGAGACTCTACGAGCCGAGGAAATAGCTACCAAAAAAAGAACTTTCCAAGATAAAAGTTTGATATCTATGGAATGAAGAGGTTCAAACGGAACTCCTTGAAGAACCTTAAGAACCAAGTTTAAGCTCCATGGTGGAGCAACAGGTTTAAACACAGGCTTGATTCAAACTAAAGCCTGACAAAATGCCTGAACGTCTAGAACATCTGCCAGACGCTAGGCTAGTGCAAAAGAGCAAAAATCTGTCCCTTTAAGAAACTAGCTGACAATCCTTTTTCCAAACCTTCTTGGAGAAAAGATAAAATCCTAGGAATCCTGACCTTACTCCATGAGTAACCCTTGGATTCACACCAATAAAGATATCTACGCCATACCTTATGGTAAATTTTCCTGGTGACAGGCTTTCGTGCCTGTATTAAGGTATCAATAACTGACTCGGAGAAGCCACGCTTTGATAAAATCAAGCATTCAATCTCCAGGCAGTCAGCCTCAGAGAAATTAGATTTGGATGGTTGAAAGGACCCTGAAGTAGAAGGTCCTGTCTCAGAGGCAGAGACCATGGTGGAAAGGATGACATGTCCACTAGATCTGCATACCAGGTCCTGCGTGGCCACGCAGGTGCTATCAGAATCACCGACGCTCTCTCCTGCTTGATCTTGGCAATCAGTCAAGGGAGCAGAGGAAACAGTGGAAACACATAAGCCAGGTTGAAAGACCAGGGCGCTGCTAGAGTATCTATCAGTGTCGCCTTGGGATCCCTGGACCTGGATCCGTAACACGGAAGCTTGGCGTTCTGGCGAGACGCCATGAGATCCAGTTCTGGTTTGCCCCAACGGAGAATCAGTTGTGCAAATACCTCCGGATGGAGTTCCCACTCTCCCGGATGAAAAGTCTGACGACTTAGAAAATCCGCCTCCCAGTGCTCTACACCTGGGATATGGATAGCTGATAGGTGGCAAGAGTGAATCTCTGCCCAGTGAATTATTTTTGAAACTTCTAACATCTCTAGGGAACTTCTTGTTCCCCCTCGATGGTTGATGTAAGCTACAGTCGTGATGTTGACCGACTGAAATCTGATGTACCTCAGAGTTGCTAACTGAGGCCAAACCTGAAGAGCCTTGAATATCGCTCTTAGTTCCAGAATATTTATTGGAAGGAGAGATTCCTCCTGAGTCCACGATCCCTGAGCCTTCAGGGATTTCCAGACTGCACCCCAACCTAGAAGGCTGGTATTTGTTGTTACAATAGTCCAATCTGGTCTGCGAAGGTCATACCTTTGGACAGATGGACCCGAGATAGCCACCAGGGAAGAGGATCCCTGGTCTCTTGGTCCAGATTCAGTTGAGGGGCCAAATCTGTGTAGTCCCCGCTCCACTGAATGAGCATGCATAGTTGCAGCAGTCTGAGATGTAAGCGTGCAAACGGCACTATGTCCATTTCCGCTACCATTAAGCCGATTACTTCCATACACTGAGCCACCAAAGGGTGCGGAATGGAATGAAGAACCCGACAGGAATTTAGAAGCTTTGATAACCTGGACTCCGTCAAGGTAAATTTTCATTTCTACAGAATCTATCAGAGTCCCTAGAAAGGAAACTCTTGTGAGTGGGGATAGAGAACACCTTTCCTCGTTCACTTTCCACCCATGCGACCTCAGAAATGCCAGTACTACGTCCGTATGAGACTTGGCAATTTGGAAGTTTGACGCCTGTATCAGGATGTCGTCTAAATAAGGGGCTACTGCTATGCCCCGCGGCCTTAGGACCGCCAGAAGCGACCCTAGAACCTTTGTAAAGATTCTTGGGGCTGTAGCTAATCCAAAGGGAAGAGCTACAACTGGTAATGCCTGTTTTGAAAGGCAAACCTGAGAAACCGATGATGATCTTTGTGTATCGGAATGTGAAGATAAGCATCCTTTAGATCCACTGTAGTCATATATTGACCCTCCTGGATCAGTGGTAGGATGGTACGAATAGTTTACATCTTGAACGACGGAACTTTGAGGAATTTGTTTAAGATCTTTAGATCCAAAATCGGTCTGAAGGTTCCCTCTTTTTTGGGAACCACAACAGATTTGAGTAAAAACCCTGTTCCTGTTCCTCCTTTGGAACTGGATGGATCACTCCCATAACTAGGAGGTCTCGTACACAGTGTAAGAATGCCTCACTCTTTATCTGGTTTGCAGATAATTGTGAAAGGTGAAATCTCCCTTTTGGGGGGGGGGGGAGCTTTGAAGTCCAGAAGATATCCCTGGGATATAATTTCCAATGTCCAGGGATCCTGAACATCTCTTGCCCACGCCTGGGTGAAGAGTGAAAGTCTGCCCCCTACTAGATCTGTTACCGGATAGGCGGTCGTTCCTTCATGCCGTCTTAGAGGCAGCAGCAGGCTTTTTGACCTGCTTACCTTTTTTCCAGGTCTGGTTTGGTCTCCAGACCGTCTTGGATTGAGCAAAAGTTCCCTCTTGTTTATTATTAGAGGAAGTTGATGCCGCACCTGCCTTGAAGTTTCGAAAGGCACGAAAATTAGACTGTTTGGCCCTAGATTTGGACCTGTCCTGAGGAAGGGCACAACCTTTTCCTCCCGTGATATCAGCAATAATCTCCTTCAAACCAGGCCCGAATAAGGTCTGCCCCTTGAAGGGAATGTTAAGTAGCTTAGATTTTAAAGTCACGTCAGCTGACCATGATTTAAGCTATAGCGCTCTGCGCGCCTGTATAGCAAAACTAGAATTCTTAGCCGTTAGTTTATTCAAATGAACAATGGCATCAGAAATAAAATAATTGGCTAGCTTAAGTGCTCTAAGTTTGCCAAGTATGTCATCCAATGGAGACTCTACCTGTAAAGCCTCTTCCAGAGACTCAAACCAGTACGCCGCAGCAGCAGTGACAGGGGCAATGCATGCAATGGGCTGTAGGATAAAACCTTGTTGAATAAATATTTTCTTAAGGTAACCTTCTAATTTTTTATCCACTGGCTCTAAAAAATCACAACTGTCCTCGACAGGGATAGTAGAACGCTTTGCTAGAGTAGAAACTGCTCCCTCCACCTTAGGGACTGTCTACCATAAGTCCCGTGTGGTGGCGTCTATTGGAAAACATTTTTCTAAAAATAGGAGGGGAAGAGAACGGCACACCTGGTCTATCCTATTCCTTATTAATAATTTCTGTAAACCTTTTAGGTATTGGAAAAACATCAGTACACACCGGCACTGCAAAGCATTTATCCAGTCTACAAAATTTCTCTGGCACTGCAATGGTATCACAGTCATTAAGAGCAGCTAAAACCTCCCTAAGTAACACGCGGAGGTGTTCAAGCTTAAATTTAAATGTAGAAATATTAGAATCAGGTATCTTTCCTGAGTCATTAACATCACCCACTGACTGAAGCTCTCCTTCCTCAGCTTCTGCATATTGTGAGGCAGTATCAGACATGGTTCTTAAAGAGTCAGTATGCTCTGCATTTTGTCTCACCCCAGAGCTATCTCGCTAACCTCTAAGTTCAGGTAGTCTGGCTAATACCGCTGACAGTGTATTATCCATGACTGCCGCCATGTCTTGTAAAGTAAACGCTATGGGCGCCCTAGATGTACTTGGCGCCATTTGTGCGTGAGTCCCTTGGGCGGGAGTCAAAGGGTCTGACACGTGGGGAGAGTTAGTCGGCATAACTTTCCCCTCGTCAGATTCCTCTGGTGATAATTTTTTTTTTAAAAACAGAATATGATCTTTATTGCATAAAATGAAATCAGTACATTTGGTACACATTCTAAGAGGGGGTTCCACCATGGCTTTTAAACATAATGAACAAGGAGTTTCATCTATGTCAGACATGTTTATACAGACTAGCAATGAGACTAGCAAGCTTGGAAAACACTTTAAATCAAGTTAACAAGCAAATATAAAAAAATGGTACTGTGCCTTTAAGAGAAACAAATTGTCAGAATTTGAAAAACAGTGAAAAAATGCAGTAAATCAAACAAAATTTTTACAGTGTATGTAATAGGCTAGCAGAGCATTGCATCCACTTGCAAATGGATGATTAACCCCTTAGTTCAAAAAACGGATCAAAAAAACTAAATAGACTTTTTTTGGTCACAACCAACTGCCACAGCAAGCTGTGGTCCTACCTTCCCCAATAAACGACTTTGGAAAGCCTTTGAGCCCTTTAGAGATGTCCTATAGCATACAGGGGACTCCTGAGGGAAGCTGGATGTCACAGTTTGTAATTTTAACTGCACCAACTGTAACTTTTATACTATAACAGTGGAAAGCCTCAGTAAAACTGTTTCTAGTCAAAATTTAAGCCAGCCATGTGGAAAAAACTAGGCCCCAATAAAGTTTTATCACCAATGCATATATAAAAATGATTAAACATGCCAGCAAACGTTTATATTGCAATATCATAAGGGTATTACCCCTGGTAGTAAGCATGATACCAGTCGTTATTAAATCACTGTATGCAGGCTTGACTTACATTAATCCGGTATCAGCAGCATTTTCTAGTGTTTTCCATCTCTAGAAAAAATTATAACTGCACATACCTGATAGCAGAATAAACTGCACGCCATTCTCTCGCTGAAGTTACCTCATCTGTGTAATCCCCTCAGACATATGTGAGAATAGCAATGGATCTTAGTTACAACCTGCTAAGATCATAGAAACCTCAGGCAGATTCTTCTTCTATTTACTGCCTGAGATAAAATAGCACAACTCCGGTACTATTTAAAAATAAACTTTTGATTGAAGAAAATAAACTAACTATATTTAACCACTCTCTCCTACAACATCCTAGCTTGTTGAGAGTTGCAAGAGAATGACTGGGTATGACAGTTAGGGGAGGAGCTATATTACAGCTCTGCTGTGGGTGTCCTCTTGCAACTTCCTGTTGGGAATGAGAATATCCCACAAGTAATGGATGATCCGTGGACTGGATACACCTTACAAGAGAAATATATATAGATAGATAGATAGATAGATAGATAGATATAGATAGATAGATAGTAAACACACTCTGTAATCCCACTACTCCAGAAAGAGGACTTGAGATATTTGTTTAAAAAAAAATTCTAAATTTATTCATCACAAAAGTTAAAAGTTTCACAACAGTCACAGGCCTGCAACAAGATGTTCAGGACTAAAAATAGACAAACATGTTTCGGGCCAGATCTCAGCCCTTGTTCACTGGCATAGTTTGTGTCCACACCTACTAGTACTATTTAAAGGTAAGGAGTTAAGATAATTGCAGGCACCTGTATCTTATTAACCCCTTATGGGCAAAAAACTTAGTTCAAGCAAAAAACTTTATATTTAGAATATTTGAAAAACAATGCATACTAATATTTAAACTTCATTTTTGAAATACATCTTTTATCTACAATTAACTCAAATGTTTCCTTTGTCAAAATGATATCTACAAAGGAAGAATTTTATTAAAGATTCAATAAAATAAATCTACATCCATAATGGAGTTTAGACCAGAAGGGTGCTTGGTTTTTAAATTAAATATCCAAAACACTTCCCTCTGGTCCAAACGTCTCTCCCTGTCTCCCCCTCTTCTATGTCTTGGCACATGGTCTATGCCTTGTATAGTCAATAATGAATCGTCTGAATTATGTTCCTGCCTAAAGTGTTTCGCTATTGGGGTAGTACAATCTGGATTTCCTATGTCCCTCAAATGTTGGAGGGCCCTGTCACGTAGGGCACGTTTTGTGTGCCCCACGTACTGTTTCTTACATCCCTGGCATGTCAAAAACATAATTTATGCTTACCTGATAAATTCCTTTCTTCTGTAGTGTGATCAGTCCACGGGTCATCATTACTTCTGGGATATTACTCCTCCCCAACAGGAAGTGCAAGAGGATTCACCCAGCAGAGCTGCATATAGCTCCTCCCCTCTACGTCACTCCCAGTCATTCGACCAAGGACCAACGAGAAAGGAAAAGCCAAGGGTGAAGTGGTGACTAGAGTATAAATTAAAAAATATTTACCTGCCTTAAAAACAGGGCGGGCCGTGGACTGATCACACTACAGAAGAAAGGAATTTATCAGGTAAGCATAAATTATGTTTTCTTCTGTTAAGTGTGATCAGTCCACGGGTCATCATTACTTCTGGGATACCAATACCAAAGCAAAAGTACACGGATGACGGGAGGGATAGGCAGGCTCTTTATACAGAAGGAACCACTGTCTGAAGAACATTTCTCCCAAAAATAGCCTCCGATGAAGCAAAAGTGTCAAATTTGTAAAATTTGGAAAAAGTATGAAGCGAAGACCAAGTTGCAGCCTTGCAAATCTGTTCAACAGAGGCCTCATTCTTGAAGGCCCAAGTGGAAGCCACAGCTCTAGTAGAATGAGCTGTAATTCTTTCAGGAGGCTGCTGTCCAGCAGTCTCATAAGCTAAACGAATTATGCTACGAAGCCAAAAAGAAAGAGAGGTAGCGGAAGCTCTTTGACCTCTCCTCTGCCCAGAGTAAATGACAAACAGAGAAGACGTTTGTCGAAATTCCTTAGTTGCCTGTAAGTAAAATTTTAGAGCACGGACTACATCCAGGTTGTGCAGTAGACGTTCCTTCTTTGAAGAAGGATTTGGGCATAAAGAAGGAACAACAATCTCTTGATTGATATTCCTGTTAGTAACTACCTTAGGTAAGAACCCAGGTTTAGTACGCAGGACTACCTTATCCGAATGAAAAATCAAATAAGGAGAATCACAATGTAAGGCTGATAATTCAGAGACTCTTCGAGCCGAGGAAATAGCCATTAAAAATAGAACTTTCCAAGATAACAACTTTATATCAATGGAATGAAGGGGTTCAAACGGAACGCCCTGTAAAACATTAAGAACAAGGTTTAAACTCCATGGTGGAGCAACAGTTTTAAACACAGGCTTAATCCTGGTCAAAGCCTGACAAAAAGCCTGGACGTCAGGAACTTCTGACAGACGTTTGTGTAACAGAATGGACAGAGCTGAGATCTGTCCCTTTAATGAACTAGCAGATAAACCCTTTTCTAAACCTTCTTGTAGAAAAGACAATATCCTAGGAATCCTAACCTTACTCCAAGAGTAACCTTTGGATTCACACCAATATAGGTATTTACGCCATATCTTATGGTAAATCTTTCTGGTAACAGGTTTCCTAGCCTGTATTAAGGTATCAATAACTGACTCAGAAAACCCACGTCTTGATAAAATCAAGCGTTCAATTTCCAAGCAGTCAGCTTCAGAGAAGTTAGATTTAGATGTTTGAAGGGACCCTGTATCAGAAGGTCCTGTTTCAGAGGTAGAGACCAAGGTGGACAGGATGACATGTCCACCAGGTCTGCATACCAAGTCCTGCGTGGCCACGCAGGTGCTATTAGAATCACTGATGCTCTCTCTTGTTTGATTCTGGCAATCAATCGAGGAAGCAACGGGAAGGGTGGAAACACGTAAGCCATCCTGAAGTCCCAAGGTGCTGTCAGAGCATCTATCAGGACTGCTCCTGGATCCCTGGATCTGGACCCGTAACGAGGAAGCTTGGCGTTCTGTCGAGACGCCATGAGATCTATCTCTGGTTTGCCCCAACGTCGCAGTATTTGGGCAAAGACCTCCGGATGAAGTTCCCACTCCCCCGTATGAAAAGTCTGACGACTTAAGAAATCCGCCTCCCAGTTCTCCACTCCCGGGATGTGGATTGCTGACAGGTGGCAAGAGTGAGACTCTGCCCAGAGAATTATCTTTGATACTTCCATCATAGCTAGGGAGCTTCTTGTCCCTCCCTGATGGTTGATGTAAGCTACAGTCGTGATGTTGTCCGACTGAAACCTGATGAACCCCCGAGTTGTCAACTGGGGCCAAGCCAGGAGGGCATTGAGAACTGCTCTCAATTCCAGAATGTTTATTGGCAGGAGACTCTCCTCCTGACTCCATTGTCCCTGAGCCTTCAGAGAATTCCAGACGGCACCCCAACCTAGAAGGCTGGCGTCTGTTGTTACAATTGTCCAGTCTGGTCTGCTGAATGGCATCCCCCTGGACAGATGTGGCCGAGAAAGCCACCATAGAAGAGAATTTCTGGTCTCTTGATCCAGATTCAGAGAAGGGGATAAGTCTGAGTAATCCCCATTCCACTGACTTAGCATGCACAGTTGCAGTGGTCTGAGGTGTAAGCGTGCAAAGGGTACTATGTCCATTGCCGCTACCATTAAGCCGATTACCTCCATGCATTGAGCCACTGACGGGTGTTGAATGGAATGTAGGGTGCGGCAAGCACTTTGAAGTCTTGTTAGCCTGTCCTCTGTCAGGTAAATCTTCATTTCTACAGAATCTATAAGAGTCCCCAGGAAGGGAACTCTTGTGAGTGGAACGAGTGAACTTTTCTTTTCGTTCACCTTCTATCCATGTGACCTTAGAAATGCCAGCACTAACTCTGTATGAGACTTGGCAGTTTGAAAGCTTGAAGCTTGTATCAGAATGTCGTCTAGGTATGGAGCTACCGAGATTCCCCGCGGTCTTAGTACCGCCAGAAGAGCACCCAGAACCTTTGTGAAGATTCTTGGAGCTGTAGCCAATCCGAATGGAAGAGCCACAAACTGGTAATGCCTGTCTAGGAAGGCAAACCTTAGGTACCGATAATGATCTTTGTGAATCGGTATGTGAAGGTAAGCATCTTTTAAATCTACAGTGGTCATGTACTGACCCTCTTGGATCATAGGTAAAATTGTCCGAATAGTCTCCATCTTGAACGATGGAACTCTTAGGAATTTGTTTAGGATCTTTAAGTCCAGGATTGGTCTGAAAGTTCCCTCTTTTTTGGGAACCACAAACAGATTTGAGTAAAACCCCTGTCCCTGTTCCGATCGTGGAACTGGATGGATTACTCCCATTAACAAGAGCTCTTGTACGCAGCGTAGAAACGCCTCTTTCTTTGTCTGGATTGTTGACAATCTTGACAGATGAAATCTCTCTCTTGGAGGAGAGTATTTGAAGTCCAGAAGGTATCCCTGAGATATTATCTCTAGCGCCCAGGGATCCTGGACATCTCTTGCCCAAGCCTGGGCGAAGAGAGAAAGTCTGCCCCCCACTAGATCCGATCCCGGATCGGGGGCCCTCAATTCATGCTGTTTTAGGGGCAGCAGCAGGTTTCCTGGCCTGCTTGCCCTTGTTCCAGGACTGGTTAGGTTTCCAGCCTTGTCTGTAGCGAGCAACAGCTCCTTCCTGTTTTGGTGCAGAGGAAGTTGATGCTGGTCCTGCTTTGAAATTACGAAAGGAACGAAAATTAGACTGTCTAGCCTTAACTTTGGCTTTGTCCTGAGGCAGGGCATGGCCTTTACCTCCTGTAATGTCAGCGATAATCTCTTTCAACCCGGGCCCGAATAAGGTCTGCCCTTTGAAAGGTATATTAAGCAATTTAGACTTAGAAGTAACATCAGCTGACCAGGATTTTAGCCACAGCGCCCTGCGTGCCTGAATGGCGAATCCTGAATTCTTCGCCGTAAGTTTAGTAAGATGTACTACGGCCTCCGAAATGAATGAATTAGCTAGTTTAAGGACTCTAAGCCTGTCCGTAATGTCGTCCAGAGTAGCTGAACCAATGTTCTCTTCCAGAGACTCAATCCAGAATGCCGCTGCAGCCGTGATCGGCGCAATGCATGCAAGGGGTTGCAATATAAAACCTTGTTGAACAAACATTTTCTTAAGGTAACCCTCTAACTTTTTATCCATTGGATCTGAAAAAGCACAGCTATCCTCCACCGGGATAGTGGTACGCTTAGCTAAGGTAGAAACTGCTCCCTCCACCTTAGGGACCGTTTGCCATAAGTCCCTTGTGGTGGCGTCTATTGGAAACATTTTTCTAAATATCGGAGGGGGTGAGAACGGCACACCGGGTCTATCCCACTCCTTAGTAACAATTTCAGTAAGTCTCTTAGGTATAGGAAAAACCTCAGTACTCGTCGGTACCGCAAAAACATAATTTATGCTTACCTGATAAATTCCTTTCTTCTGTTGTGTGATCAGTCCACGGGTCATCATTACTTCTGGGATATTAGCTGCTCCCCTACAGGAAGTGCAAGAGGATTCACCCAGCAGAGTTGCTATATAGCTCCTCCCCTCTACGTCACCTCCAGTCATTCGACCAAAGACCAACGAGAAAGGAGAAACCAAGGGTGTAGTGGTGACTGAATTATAATTTAAAAAATATGCACCTGCCTTAAAAACAGGGCGGGCCGTGGACTGATCACACAACAGAAGAAAGGAATTTATCAGGTAAGCATAAATTATGTTTTCTTCTGTTATGTGTGATCAGTCCACGGGTCATCATTACTTCTGGGATACCAATACCAAAGCAAAAGTACACGGATGACGGGAGGGATAGGCAGGCTCATTATACAGAAGGAACCACTGCCTGAAGAACCTTTCTCCCAAAAATAGCCTCCGAAGAAGCAAGTGTGTCAAATTTGTAAAATTTGGAAAAAGTATGAAGCGAAGACCAAGTTGCAGCCTTGCAAATCTGTTCAACAGAGGCCTCATTCTTAAAGGCCCAAGTGGAAGCCACAGCTCTAGTGGAATGAGCTGTAATTCTTTCAGGAGGCTGCTGTCCAGCAGTCTCATAGGCTAAACGTATTATGCTACGAAGCCAAAAAGAGAGAGAGGTAGCAGAAGCTTTTTGACCTCTCCTCTGTCCAGAATAAACGACAAACAGGGAAGAAGTTTGGCGAAAATCTTTAGTTGCCTGCAAGTAGAACTTGAGGGCACGAACTACATCCAGATTGTGTAGAAGACGTTCCTTCTTTGAAGAAGGATTTGGACACAAGGATGGAACAACAATCTCTTGATTGATATTCCTGTTAGAGACAACCTTAGGTAAGAAACCAGGTTTAGTACGCAGAACTACCTTGTCTGAGTGAAAGATCAGATAAGGAGAATCACAATGTAGGGCTGATAACTCAGAGACTCTTCGAGCCGAGGAAATAGCCATTAAAAATAGAACTTTCCAAGATAACAATTTTATATCAATGGAATGAAGAGGTTCAAACGGAACACCCTGTAAAACGTTAAGAACTAAGTTTAAACTCCATGGCGGAGCAACAGTTTTAAACACAGGCTTGATCCTAGCTAAAGCCTGACAAAAGGCCTGGATGTCTGAATTTTCTGACAGACGCCTGTGTAACAAGATGGACAGAGCTGAGATCTGTCCCTTTAATGAGCTAGCCGATAAACCCTTTTCTAAACCTTCTTGTAGAAAAGACAATATCCTAGGAATCCTAACCTTACTCCAGGAGTAATCTTTGGATTCACACCAGTATAGGTATTTACGCCATATTTTATGGTAAATCTTTCTGGTAACAGGCTTCCTAGCCTGTATCAGGGTATCAATAACCGACTCAGAAAAACCACGTTTTGATAAAATCAAGCGTTCAATTTCCAAGCAGTCAGCTTCAGAGAAGTTAGACTTTGATGTTTGAATGGACCCTGAATCAGAAGGTCCTGTCTTAGAGGTAGAGACCAAGGCGGACAGGATGACATGTCCACTAGATCTGCATACCAAGTCCTGCGCGGCCATGCAGGCGCTATTAGAATCACTGATGCTTTCTCCTGTTTGATTTTGGCAATCAATCGAGGAAGCAGCGGGAAGGGTGGAAACACATAAGCCATCCTGAAGTTCCAAGGTGCTGTCAAAGCATCTATCAGAACCGCTCCCGGATCCCTGGATCTGGATCCGTAGCGAGGAAGTTTGGCGTTCTGGCAAGACGCCATGAGATCTATCTCTGGTTTGCCCCAACGTTGAAGTATTTGGGCAAAGACCTCCGGATGAAGTTCCCACTCCCCCGGATGAAGAGTCTGGCGACTCAAGAAATCCGCCTCCCAGTTCTCCACTCCCGGGATGTGGATTGCTGACAGATGGCAAGAGTGAGACTCTGCCCAGCGAATTATCTTTGATACTTCTATCATTGCTAGGGAGCTTCTTGTCCCTCCTTGATGGTTGATGTAAGCTACAGTCGTGATGTTGTCCGACTGAAACCTGATGAACCCCCGAGTCTTTAACTGGGGCCAAGCTAGAAGGGCATTGAGAACTGCTCTCAATTCCAGAATGTTTATTGGCAGGAGACTTTCCTCCTGACTCCATTGTCCCTGAGCCTTCAGAGAATTCCAGACAGCGCCCCAACCTAGAAGGCTGGCGTCTGTTGTTACAATTGTCCAGTCCGGCCTGCTGAACGGCATCCCCCTGGACAGATGTGGCCGAGAAAACCACCATAGAAGAGAGTTTCTGGTCTCTTGATCCAGATTCAGAGTGGGGGACAAATCTGAGTAATCCCCATTCCACTGACTCAGCATGCACAATTGCAGCGGTCTGAGATGTAGGCGTGCAAAGGGAACTATGTCCATTGCAGCTAGCATTAAGCCGATCACCTCCATGCATTGAGCTACTGACGGGAGTTGAATGGAATGAAGGACACGGCATGCATTTAGAAGCTTTGTTAATCTGTCTTCTGTCAGATAAATCTTCATTTCTACAGAATCTATAAGAGTCCCCAAGAATGGAACTCTTGTGAGAGGAAAGAGAGAACTCTTCTTTTCGTTCACTTTCCATCCGTGCGACCTTAGAAATGCCAGAACTAACTCTGTATGAGACTTGGCAGTTTGAAAGCTTGAAGCTTGTATCAGAATGTCGTCTAGGTACGGAGCTACCGAAATTCCTCGCGGTCTTAGTACCGCCAGAAGGGCACCCAGAACCTTTGTAAAGATTCTTGGAGCCGTAGCCAATCCGAATGGAAGGGCTACAAACTGGTAATGCCTGTTTAAGAAGGCAAACCTTAGATACCGGTAATGATCTTTGTGAATCGGTATGTGAAGGTAAGCATCCTTTAAATCCACTGTGGTCATGTACTGACCCTCTTGGATCATGGGTAAGATTGTCCGAATAGTTTCCATTTTGAACGATGGAACTCTTAGGAATTTGTTTAGGATCTTTAAATCCAAGATTGGCCTGAAAGTTCCCTCTTTTTTGGGAACCACAAATAGGTTTGAGTAAAACCCTTGTCCTTGTTCCGACCGCGGAACCGGATGGATCACTCCCATTAATAATAGATCTTGTACACAGCGTAGAAACGCGTCTTTCTTTATTTGGTTTGTTGACAACCTTGACAGATGAAATCTCCCTCTTGGGGGAGAGGATTTGAAGTCTAGAAGGTATCCCTGAGATATGATCTCTAGCGCCCAGGGATCCTGGACATCTCTTGCCCAAGCCTGGGCGAAGAGAGAGAGTCTGCCCCCCACTAGATCCGGTCCCGGATCGGGGGCCCTCGGTTCATGCTGTCTTTGGGACAGCAGCAGGTTTACTGGCCTGCTTGCCCTTGTTCCAGGACTGATTAGGCTTCCAGCCTTGTCTGTAACGAGCAACAGCTCCTCCCTGTTTTGGTGCAGTGGAAGTTGGCGCTGCTCCTGCTTTGAAATTCCGAAAGGGAAGAAAATTAGACTGTGTAGCCTTAGCTTTGGCTTTGTCTTGAGGTAGGGCGTGGCCCTTACCTCCTGTAATGTCAGCAATAATTTCTTTCAAACCGGACCCAAATAAAGTTTGCCCCTTGAAAGGTATACTAAGTAATTTGGACTTAGAAGTTACATCAGCCGACCAGGATTTTAGCCACAGCGCTCTGCGTGCCTGAATGGCGAATCCTGAATTCTTAGCCGTAAGTTTGGTTAAATGTACTACGGCCTCCGAAATGAATGAATTAGCTAGTTTAAGGACTCTAAGCCTGTCCGTAATGTCGCCCAGCGTAGCTGAACTAAGGTTCTCTTCCAGAGACTCAATCCAAAATGCTGCCGCAGCCGTGATCGGCGCGATGCATGCAAGGGGTTGAAATATAAAACCTTGTTGAATAAACATTTTCTTAAGGTAACCCTCTAATTTTTTATCCATAGGATCTGAAAAAGCACAGCTATCCTCCACCGGGATAGTGGTACGCTTAGCTAAAGTAGAAACTGCTCCCTCCACCTTAGGGACCGTTTGCCATAAGTCCCGTGTGGTGGCGTCTATTGGAAACATCTTTCTAAATATTGGAGGGGGTGAGAACGGCACACCGGGTCTATCCCACTCCTTAGTAACAATTTCAGTTAATCTCTTAGGTATAGGAAAAACGTCAGTACTCGCCGGTACCGCAAAGTATTTATCCAACCTACACATTTTCTCTGGTATTGCAACAGCGTTACAATCGTTGAGAGCTGCTAAAACCTCCCCTAGCAATACACGGAGGTTTTCCAATTTAAATTTAAAATTTGAAATATCTGAATCCAATCTGTTTGGATCAGAACCGTCACCTACAGAATGAAGCTCTCCGTCCTCATGCTCTGCAAGCTGTGACGCAGTATCAGACATGGCCCTAGAATTATCAGCGCACTCTGTTCTCACCCCAGAGTGATCACGCTTGCCTCTTAGTTCTGGTAATTTAGCCAAAACTTCAGTCATAACAGTAGCCATATCTTGTAATGTTATCTGTAATGGCTGCCCAGATGTACTAGGCGCCCTAATATCACGCACCTCCCGGGCGGGAGATGCAGGTACTGACACGTGAGGCGAGTTAGTCGGCATAACTCTCCCCTCGCTGTTTGGTGAAATTTGTTCAATTTGTACAGATTGGCTTTTATTTAAGGTAGCATCAATACAGTTAGTACATAAATTTCTATTGGGCTCCACCTTGGCATTGGAACAAATGACACAGGTATCTTCCTCTGAATCAGACATGTTTAACACACTAGCAATAAACATGCAACTCGGTTACAATTTTATTTAATAAAAACGTACTGTGCCTCAAGAAGCACTAAACGATTAAATGACAGTTGAAATAATGAACTGAAAAACAGTTATAGCATCACTCTTAACAAACAACACAACTTTTTAGCAAAGGTTTGTTCCCATTAGTAAAATAACACTAATTAAATTTTAAACAACGTTTAAAATCACAGTCACTATATAAGTCTCACAGCTCTGCTGAGAGAATCTACCTCCCTTCAAAGAAGTTTGAAGACCCCTGAGTTCTGTTAGAGATGAACCGGATCATGCAGAAAAACTGACTGGAAATTTTTGATGCGTAGCAAAGAGCGCCAAAAACGGCCCCTCCCTCTCACACACAGCAGTGAGAGAGAAACGAAACTGTCATAATTAACACAAGCAAACTGCCAAGTGGAAAATAATGCCCAAATACTTATTCACTCAGTACCTCATTAATGCAAACGATTCTACATTCCAGCAAAAACGTTTAACATGAAAAATACCTAATAAAAGGTTTAATGTACTTTTACAGAGTAATTCCGGTGAAATACCATCCCCAGAATACTAAAGTGTAGAGTATACATACATGTTCATTATAACGGTATGGCAGGATTTTTTCATCAATTCCATTCAGAAAATAACAACTGCGACATACCTCAATGCAGATTCAACTGCCCGCTGTCCCCTGATCTGAAGCTTTTACCTCCCTCAGATGGCCGAGAAACAGCAATATGATCTTAACTACTCCGGTTAAAATCATAAGAAAAACTCTGGTAGATTCTTCTTCAAACTCTGCCAGAGAGGTAATAACACGCTCCGGTGCTATTGTAAAATAACAAACTTTTGATTGAAGTTCTAAAAACTAAGTATAATCACCATAGTCCTCTCACACCTCCTATCTAGTCTTTGGGTGCAAGAGAATGACTGGAGGTGACGTAGAGGGGAGGAGCTATATAGCAACTCTGCTGGGTGAATCCTCTTGCACTTCCTGTAGGGGAGCAGCTAATATCCCAGAAGTAATGATGACCCGTGGACTGATCACACATAACAGAAGAAATATTTATCCAACCTACACATTTTCTCTGGTATTGCAACTGTGTTACAATCATTCAGAGCCGCTAACACCTCCCCTAGTAATACACGGAGGTTTTCCAGTTTAAATTTAAAATTTGAAATATCTGAATCCAGTCTGTTTGGATCAGAACCGTCACCCACAGAATGAAGTTCTCCGTCCTCATGTTCTGCCACCTGTGACGCAGTGTCTGACATGGCCCTAATATCAGCGCACTCTGTTCTCACCCCAGAGTGATCACGCTTACCTCTTAGTTCTGGTAATTTAGCCAAAACCTCAGTCATAACAGTAGCCATATCCTGTAATGTGATTTGTAATGGCCGCCCAGATGTACTCGGCGCTACAATATCACGCACCTCCCTCTGAGCGGGAGATGTAGGTACTGACACGTGAGGCGAGTTAGTCGGCATAACTCTCCCCTCGTTGTTTGGTGAAATTTGTTCAATTTGTACAGATTGACTTTTATTTAAAGTAGCATCAATACAGTTAGTACATAAATTTCTATTGGGCTCCACTTTGGCATTGCAACAAATGACACAGGTATCATCCTCTGAATCAGACATGTTTAACACACTAGCAAATAAACTTGCAACTTGGAAATTCAATTCAATTAGAATAAAATTAAAACGTACTGTGCCTTTAAGAAGCACAGAAGATCTATGACAGTTGAAAATTAATAAATTGAAACAGTTATAGCCTCAATCCTTGTAAACAACACAACTTTAGCAAAGGTTTAATCCCATTAGCAAAGATAACAAATTCTGAAAGCAGGAAACAAATTACAGAATAAACGTTTTTTTATCTCAGTCAAACTACAATTCTCACAGCTCTGCTGAGAGAAATTACCTCCCTCAAAATAAGTTTTGAAGACCCCTGAGCTCTGTAGAGATGAACCGGATCATGCAGGGAATACAATGAGTTGCTGACTGAAATATTTGATGCGTAGTAAAAGCGCCAAAAAACGGCCCCTCCCCCTCACACACAGCAGTGAGGGAGAACAGAAACTGTCAGAAAACAGATTAAGCAACTGCCAAGTGGAAAAATAGTGCCCAAACATTTATTCACTCAGTACCTCAGTAAATGAAAACGATTTTACATTCCAGCAAAAACGTTAAACATAATCTCTAGTTATTAAACAGCTTTATGTATTTCTTACAGTGTAATTCTAGTGAAGTACCATTCCCCAGAATACTGAAGTGTAAAGTATACATACATGACATTATATCGGTATGGCAGGATTTTCTCATCAATTCCATTGTCAGAAAATAAAAGCTGCTACATACCTCTATGCAGATTCAACTGCCCGCTGTCCCCTGATCTGAAGTTTACCTCTCCTCAGATGGCCGAGAAACAGCAATATGATCTTAACTACTCCGGCTAAAATCATAACAAAAACTCTGGTAGATTCTTCTTCAAACTCTGCCAGAGAGATAATAACACACTCCGGTGCTATTTTAAAATAACAAACTCTTGATTGAAGATAAAAACTAAGTATAATCACCATAGTCCTCTCACACATCCTATCTAGTCGTTGGGTGCAAGAGAATGACTGGGAGTGACGTAGAGGGGAGGAGCTATATGCAGCTCTGCTGGGTGAATCCTCTTGCACTTCCTGTTGGGGAGGAGTAATATCCCAGAAGTAATGATGACCCGTGGACTGATCACACTTAACAGAAGAAATGTATATGATATGTGTGGTGTTACAGGTAATTCTATAACGTATGTCAAATTCTTTTTCCGTTGTACTCGATTTAAATCTGTTCCCTTGTTCAATATGTGGACAGGTTTTACAGATTCTACCTTGACATTTGTAGCAACCTAGCCTTTTTGTGAGCCATGTCTGACCATTACTTGTAGGTAACATGGAGGGGGCCAAAATGCTCCCCAAGGTTTTCGCTTTTCGTGCTGAAAAAAGGCAACCATTAGCCACAATTTTTTTAAGTTTCACATCGCTTTCAAGGATGGGAAGACAATTCCGTACAATGTTACAGATCTTATTGTAATCTTTACTGTAATTAGTAATAATGATTGGTTTAGTATATTCTTTCTGTTTACGTGTATTACTTTTATAAATTAGATCCTCCCTATTTAGGAGATCTACTCTTGCTTTGGTTTTGTTCAAAAGTTCTGTATTGTACCCTCTGGCTTTTAGACGCTGATTTGTACTTTCTGCATGTATCTGAAATTTAGAATCCGTAGTACAGTTACGTTTTGTTCTTACTAATTGTCCATATGGAATGGACTCAATAGTATGTTTAGGGTGACATGATGTTGAGTGCAATATCGTGTTGCCTGCTGTGCTTTTCCTGTATAATTCAATCTCAATTGAATGTGTCTCAGTGTTGGATGTTAAAGAAACATCCAAAAAATTGATAGTATGTGTGTTTTCCTGGATAGTGAAAGATAAATTGAATCGATTGCTGTTGGCGTATTCAAGGAACCTAGCAACCGATTGCTGGTCCCCATCCCACACCAACACCAAGTCATCAATGTACCGACCGAAAAAAACAATATTATTTCGAAAAGGATTACCATCTCCAAAGACGTGGCACCGCTCCCAGAACCCCATATAGAGGTTAGCATAGGAAGGGGCAAATTTTGCCCCCATAGCGGTGCCACGTCTTTGGAGATAGAATCGACCCTCGAACATAAAAAAATTATGTGTAAGTAAATACTCCACTGCAATGTGAAGAAATTGATTAGTGAAAAAATCATATGTGGTGTGATTTGTTAGAAAAAAATCAAATGCTTCCAAACCTAAAACATGAAGAATGGTTGTGTAAAGTGAGGTGACGTCTAAAGTGACAAATCTATAAGAGTCACACCATGTAACATGTTTAATTTTCTCAATAAATGATGTAGTATCTTTCAAATATCCATATAGCTCAATGACTATCGGTTTCAAAAAAAGTATCAACCAGATCAGATAGCCTTTCGTTTAAGGACCCAATGCCTGCCACTATTGGGCGGCCTGGCGGATGTACAGGGTCCTTATGCAATTTTGGAAGCTGATGGAAAATAGGTACACAGGGATTTTTGGGTAAAAGGTACTCCATGACTTTCTCGGAGAATACTCCATCTAATTTTGCTTTGTATACTATTTCTGATAGTATTTTTCTGAATGAATTAGTAGGATCCGACAAAAGTGGTTGGTATACATCCATGTTAGAAAGTTGCCTGTTGGCCTCAGTTAAGTAATCAATTTTATTTAAGATAACTGTATTACCTCCTTTGTCGGATTCTCTTATGACTATATTCTTGTCATTTTTAAGTGCCTGTATTGCTTTTCTCTCTTGGGATGTAAGGTTACTGCTTTTGTATGTGTTTGAGGTTTTGTTCTTATCATCTAATGCAATTAATTGTGTTTCTAAGGTCTGTTGAAATACCTGTAGATGTTGACCTCTACTATGTATAGGGTAAAAAAAACTTTTTTCTTTGAAATCATTACGATTAATGTCTCTTTCAGAGGGTCCAGATCTAGTTGTCTGTGTGCAATCACTTTCCCTGATGAGTTCTTGCATATCAACCATTGCAGTATAATCATTAAAATCAAAATTGGGAATGTGCTGCTCACAAACAACTTGATTGTCCTCTTCCTCATTTGTCATTTCCACATCACTTGCAAAATGTTTTTTCAGGGTAAGATTTCTCACAAACCGATTAACATCTAACACTGTAGAAAAAAGATTAAAACTGCAACTGGGGGCAAAATTTAGGCCCCTTTGTAATAAAGAGATTTCCTGTTCTGTCAGACATCTAGAAGATAAATTTACTACATTATTTATTGATGACTTGTCCTGTAAGACACTCTCTTTCTGTGAGGGTAGCGACTGCCTCCTGCCCCTTCTGCCTCTTCCCCTATTCCCTCTACGTACTTTCTTTTTGTTTTGTTTTCAGTTTGGGAAAACCCTCCCCGTTTTTTGACTGTGTAGCATTATATATATATATATATATATATATATATATATACACACACACACACACACACACAGGTAGCCCTCAGTTTACGCCGGGGTTAGGTTCCAGAAGGAATGGTTGTAAATCGAAACCGTTGTAAATTGAAACCCAGTTTATAATGTAAGTCAATGGGAAGTGAGGGAGTTAGGTTCCAGGCCCCTATCAAAATTGACATAAGTAATACATTATTTTTAAAGCTTTGAAATGAAAACTTTAAATGCTAAACAGCATTATAAACCTAATAAAATAGATTGTAGCATCATCAAACTAAGTTTAATAAACAAAAACATTTGCTAAACCGCACCTAATAAAATAATCACACAAACACAGACTGTATCATCATCATCAATCTAAGTTTAATGAACAAAAACAAAATAATCACACAACAGACTGTATCATTATCAAACTAAGTTTAATGAAGAAAAACGTTTTTTACTTGCATTTTCTGCAGCTAAGGGAAGTAGCTGCTAGATCTTGTTCCTTTAAAAAACGGCTCCATTGCTCAGGTCTGGTTATAAACTGATTAGCCTGCCTGTGTTTAATCACACAACAGACTGTATAATCATCAAACTAAGTTTAATGAACAAAAACGTTTTTTACTTGCCTTTTTCTGCAAACAGTTCTCTGCATTGAGTCTGCAGCTAAGGGAAGTGTCTGCTAGATCTTGTTCCTTTGAAAGCTGATCCATTGATCATGTCTGGCTTGCTTTTCTTTGCATGTGTTTGTGAAACACAAGCGGACAGCTCCACCTACTGGCTATTTTAATGTATGCATGTGCTAATGCTTTAAATAGCAGTCAATGCTTTCCAATAGCAAAAAAAAGGGCGTTATTCTGAAACAGCGCAAATTGAACCGTCGTAAACCGAGGGCCACCTGTATAGATATATATATATATACAGGGAGTGCAGAATTATTAGGCAAGTTGTATTTTTGAGGATTAATTTTATTATTGAGCAACAACCATGTTCTCAATGAACCCAAAAAACTCATTAATATCAAAGCTGAATATTTTTGGAAGTAGTTTTTAGTTTGTTTTTAGTTTTAGCTATTTTAGGGGGATATCTGTTTGTGCAGGTGACTATTACTGTGCATAATTATTAGGCAACTTAAAAAAAAACAAATATATACCCATTTCAATTATTTATTTTTACCAGTGAAACCAATATAACATCTCAACATTCACAAATATACATTTCTGACATTCAAAAACAAAACAAAAACAAATCAGTGACCAATATAGCCACCTTTCTTTGCAAGGACACTCAAAAGCCTGCCATCCATGGATTCTGTCAGTGTTTTGATCTGTTCACCATCAACATTGCGTGCAGCAGCAACCACAGCCTCCCAGACACTGTTCAGAGAGGTGTACTGTTTTCCCTCCTTGTAAATCTCACATTTGATGATGGACCACAGGTTCTCAATGGGGTTCAGATCAGGTGAACAAGGAGGCCATGTCATTAGATTTTCTTCTTTTATACCCTTTCTTGCCAGCCACGCTGTGGAGTACTTGGACGCGTGTGATGGAGCATTGTCCTGCATGAAAATCATGTTTTTCTTGAAGGATGCAGACTTCTTCCTGTACCACTGCTTGAAGAAGGTGTCTTCCAGAAACTGGCAGTAGGACTGGGAGTTGAGCTTGACTCCATCCTCAACCCGAAAAGGCCCCACAAGCTCATCTTTGATGATACCAGCCCAAACCAGTACTCCACCTCCACCTTGCTGGCGTCTGAGTCGGACTGGAGCTCTCTGCCCTTTACCAATCCAGCCACGGGCCCATCCATCTGGCCCATCAAGACTCACTCTCATTTCATCAGTCCATAAAACCTTAGAAAAATCAGTCTTGAGATATTTATTGGCCCAGTCTTGACGTTTGAGCTTGTGTGTCTTGTTCAGTGGTGGTCGTCTTTCAGCCTTTCTTACCTTGGCCATGTCTCTGAGTATTGCACACCTTGTGCTTTTGGGCACTCCAGTGATGATGCAGCTCTGAAATATGGCCAAACTGGTGGCAAGTGGCATCTTGGCAGCTGCACGCTTGACTTTTCTCAGTTCATGGGCAGTTATTTTGCGCCTTGGTTTTTCCACACGCTTCTTGCGACCCTGTTGACTATTTTGAATGAAACGCTTGATTGTTCGATGATCACGCTTCAGAAGCTTTGCAATTTTAAGAGTGCTGCATCCCTCTGCAAGATATCTCACTATTTTTGACTTTTCTGAGCCTGTCAAGTCCTTCTTTTGACCCATTTTGCCAAAGGAAAGGAAGTTGCCTAATAATTATGCACACCTGATATAGGGTGTTGATGTCATTAGACCACACCCCTTCTCATTACAGAGATGCACATCACCTAATATGCTTAATTGGTAGTAGGCTTTCGAGCCTATACAGCTTGGAGTAAGACAACATGCATAAAGTTTTAAATTTTCCTAATAATTCTGCACTCCCTGTATGTGTGTATGTGTGTATGCATGCATACATACATACATATACACTTTTCAACAAAGGATACAAAGAGGAATAAGCGAATAAGATAATAGAAGTAAATTGGAAAGTTGTTTGCATTGCATGCTCTAAATGAATAATGAAAGAAAAAAAACTTTGGATTTCACGTCCCTTTAAAAGGGATATACAATTTCCCTGGTTTTATTTTTGACAATGTAAGATTATTTACAGGCTGAAAATCAGTTTTTTCATATAAGCCAAAGGACATAAGAGAAGCATACATTAAAGTCAAAATGGCAGAGGTACCTATTAAAATGTTTATAAATAAAATATTAAAAAGGGACATTAAACAGCTCAGTGCAACTACAATAGCATGTTTTTTCTCCTGTACCTACAGCTCACTTGAAATCTGCACTCTTATTTTAACCCATTATAGAAGCCAGGTGGTAAAGCTCTTTATACTGGGCGCTGCCATCTTGTTTCACCCTTTGACCTAAGCAGTGCACTTTCACAGATCAGTGACCTTACTGGCTTTGACATCTGTACCTTGCACATTGGATTAGCTCACACAATAGAAAGCAGAAGAGTTAAATTTTTTTGCTGCTTTTCCTTTTTTTTTTATTCACAGTTTGAAAGAACTGTTTGAAAAAAAAAAAAAATCATCAAGAATTAGAGAAATGCAGCCACTGCAAAAAATTTACAGTTCCTGCTCTGTATTGTGCACTCAAAACTGAAGTAACTTTATTTTTTCCCCCAGATCCCCAAGACGTATACCGTTGGAAAGGTTAGGCGATTACCTTTCCAACGGTGGGTATTGGGGGTCTGTAGCTGCTTAGATGCCTGAGATACAGGCTTCTAAGCAGCATGCCCCCTTTCCCTATATAGTCCATTGTAATTTTTAAATAAAGTTAGGCGGTGACGTCATCAAGTCATTGCGCGTGACGTCACCACGCAAAACGGGAAGCCCCAGCGATGCCTTTCAGTATATACAGGCCCGATCGCCGGGGTGGGAGTCAATGGGAGCCCCCAGATTGCCCTCAAGGTGGGTGAGTGCTAGCGACAGCTCTGAGCTGTCGTTAGCACTCAAGGGGTAAATGGTTGCCAAGCTTTGCCCACTGATGACATCAAGTTCTGGGCTGCATCTTTGCACTTTGCTGAATAACATTGACAGTCTGTTGAATCCAACTAGTGAGTGTTTTCTAACTAGTGAAGCCTTTAATGCAGCCCAGATCGTGATGTCATCAGTGGGCAGAGCTTGGCATCCATTTCAAAGAAAATTTGGGGCCCCTGACTGACCCCCCACCCCACCTCGTAATTAAATTTCTATGCAATTGATCTTTTTTAAACCAATACAGCTTAGCTGCTGACATAATTAGTACTTACTATACTAATCAAATGTAAAATAAAATAGCTTAAAGTGCAAGGGCTGCCTGAATCCGCTATAAATTCTGTCCCTAGGATTCAAAGAGGTTAAAGAATTGTAAAAAAAACAAATGTAATATGAAAAACTGAAACAATTTTCCTCAAAATACAATCTTATGTATAAGCAGCACGTACATTTATACTTCTTTCACACTGTGTAGTAGTGCCCCCCTCCCTTGTTATATGACTGACTGTGACTCATACCTCCAGGCTCTGTCTCAGTCCTCACTCAGACCAACTCCAAGCTGCAGCGTCCCACCAGGAGTCCTCCAGGGTACAGCCTTACTGCATGTGCCACAGACCCACAGTGCCTAGTTATTATAGGGCCAGTCAGTAAAGTTCCCATGCACTCTATTGTCCTGCCCCCTAACTAATCACAATGCATGCCTGTCTCCTGTCATGGTCGTAGGGCAGTCTTACCGTCTTCTTAAGATGATACCCCATAATTGTCTTTCATAATTCAGACAGAGCATGCAATTTCAAACAACTTTCCAATTTACTTCTATTATCAATTGTCCTTTGTTCTCTTGTTATCCTTTGTTGAAATTGAACAAGTGCAGCCACCAATCACCAGCTAGCTCCCAGCAGTGCACTGCTGCTCCTGAGACTACCTAGTTATACTCTTCAACAAAGGATGCTAAAATAACAAAGCAATTTTGATACAATAACTAGTTTAAAATACCATGTTCTACCTGAAACATGAAAGTTTAATGTTGACTTTACAGTCCTTTAAAGGGACAGTCTAGGCCAAAATAAACTTTCATGATTAAGATAGAGCATGTAATTTTAAACAATTTTGCAATTTACTTTTATCACCAATTTTGCTTTGTTCGCTTGGTATTCTTAGTTGAAAGCTTAACCTAGGAGGTTCATATGCTAATTTCTTAGACCTTGAAGCCCACCTCTTTCAGATTGCATTTTAACAGTTTTTCACCGCTAGAGGGTGATAGTTCACGTATTTCATATAGATAACACTGTGCTCGTGAAGGTGAAGTTATCTGGGAGCAGGCACTGATTGGCTAGACTGCAAGTCTGTCAAAATAACTGAAAAATGGGGCAGTTTGCAGAGGCTTAGATACAAGATAATCACAGAGGTTAAAAGTATATTATTATAACTGTGTTGGTTATGCAAAATTGGGGAATGGGTAATAAAGGGATTATCTATCTTTTAAAACAATAAAAATACTGGGGTAGACTGTCCCTTTAATTTTCAAGATATACACAGACTACCAACCCTAGCTAAGTATATTCAATAGTGAGGAGCTATGTTTCTACAAGGGTTACCAAAATAATTGTATACATTTGATAATATAGTAAATTGTAATGTTTTGTTTTTGTTTTAAATTGTATACTCTGTTTGAATCATTGACTTCAATGCCCCTTTAAACTACCCTGGTCACAAGCAAAACAATATTAAAAACATCTCACCAAGCAACAGGAACATTAGCCTCATTCCTTTCATATGATTGAGTACCATTTTATAGTTTGTTTGTTTTTTAAGATTACACATAAAGTTTCATGCTTAACTATGTCCATGCAACCCCTTGTTTGGGATTTGAAATTCTTCAGATGATGTAGGGTGGTTCATGAAGGCTGCAGAATGAGATTGGTAATACAGTTGGATTTGGGATTCTATAATTGTTTTACAGCGGTCAGTGTTCACTAATAATTGTAGAATGAGATACAAATGCTAGTTCTCCAAGTGGTTCTTCTAGTAGTGACAATAGATCAATGTTTTATTGTCACAATATCGCTCACATACTGCCTTGTGCTGTCACTGGGGGTACATAGTGTGTGGGATACATCATACTGGTGAATGTAAATGAGTGAGGAACTCCAGTTCAACAAGCTCCTTTGGCCATCAGCACTGCTCTCTATTCAAGTAATGCTCGTTACCTCAGCCTTGGAGTCTCCCTCCGTCCCTGTCTGGTGACCTCCTTCTCAGCAGCATGTATAAGAAGGTCAGAAACAGCCCTTCATTCACTGCCCCTTACAGACTGCCATGGTCGAGAGAGCCATAGCATGTAACTTAAATTTGTATTATGCGTTTACAGCACGCCACTTAGTACTGAAGCCTGGTTTCAATTTAAAAAAAAAAAAAAAAAAAAAAGTTTGTAAACACCCGGGCCAGACTGAGATAAAGTCACTTCCACCAGCCCTGCCCACCCGCAAACAAAGCACCACTCGCTGCCTGCAGCCGACAGGTTGACTTCAGACTGTCACTCAAGTCTCTGAAGTCAGCCTGTCTGCTGCAGCGAGCGGTGCTTCATTTGCGGATGGGCGAAAGTGACGTCATCGGCACCCGGGTGTTTTAAAAAAAAAAAAAAAAGTTTGTAAATTGAAATCAGGCTTCCGCATTTTTCAACAGTACTAAGTGGCATGAACACTCAATAAAAATTGAAGTTATGTGCTATGTCAGTCACGGACCCAAAATGGGCCCCTGACTGTAGTCGCCCGTCACCTCTTGATGGCGGCCCTGGCCAATCCAGAAAAGAAGAAGATAGAAAAAAGAAAATAAGAGCAATATGCAAAAGAAAAAAGAAAAAAAAAATGTGGACACTTGAACTGTTGGCAGAAAAAAAAAATCAATGATAGAAAAGAATGGCCGGTGGCTCGTGTAACCCAAGCTGTAGAGTCCACGAATTCTAATTAGAATTGGATGTTTAGGTTTGTTTGTTTTTTGTTTCTTAATTATTCTTCATTTTATATTAGAGCTGCAACAACTAATCGGCATAATCGATAATCATCGATTATGAAAATAGTTGTCAACGAATCTCATAATCGATTAGTTGGTTTGCAATTAGTTGGTTTGTGCACAGCACCAGCTACTTTACTCCAATGAGCTCCTGCACATGGCAGGCATTTTGTTTTATGGTTATGCCCTTAGCCTAAAGGACATCTACAGACATTTTACTTTTCATTTTTTCAGGAAAGTATAAGTTTCTTTTTAAGTTTACAACTACGCCTGTCTTATCTGCAACCCAGAAATAATAGGAGTCATCATTTGTAGTGTTTATATTAAATCAGGTGATTTGGGACTGTGCTTTGCATGATATAGCGCTGAGCTGCTTATTTACACCTAGCCCTAGATTGATGGCATTTGTTATATGTATTGATGCCACCATTACCTATTATTATCAAGTTCCATTCTTTAGCCTTTTTTGCCTTTTTTATATTTTTAATTAAATGGATTATGTACCACATTCAACCTCTTTAAGTATATATCTATTATTTTAAGAGTGGACTAGATATGTTTCCCCTAACATTATAGCTGGTTGTTTACCATTGCATATAGATATTCAAGATATTTTTATGTCATAATGAAGTCCAGGCTTACTTTGTTAAGAGGCCCCTTGCATTGGTGGAGAGCTAACAAAAATAAATAGCCCATCTTGGTGAAATTGGAAAAACCCTACTTATGCATCTCAGGCAGCTCAACACCATCTGAGCGCCTCTCCTCTGCTGCAGGCTAAATAGCTTGCAAAAAAGAAAGAGGTGAAATTAGTTTAATAACAGACTTAATCCTGACTAAGGCCTGAACAAAAGACTGAATATCATGAAATTTAGCAATCTTCTTGTAAAACGAGACAGAAAGAGCAGAGATCTGACCCTTTAAGGAACTAGCAGAATTCTAGGAATTCTAAAAGAGTGCCAACTGAAACCATGTTCCACACACCAGGAAAAAAAAAAAAAGTTTTCTAAATCGAATGATAAATTGTCCTTGTCACAGGTTTACAGGCCTGAACAAAAGTTTCCACAACGGAATCAGAAGAAACTCTCTACCATAAAACTATACATTCAATCTCCAAACAATGTAGTTTAGAGATTTTAGATCCTGATGAAAAAATGGAGCTTGAGACACAAAGTCATAGCACAGAGGAAGAGGCCATGGACAACAACTGAACAACTGCAAACATCTGTAACATTGTCTGACTGGAAATGCAGATAGATATCTCTCTTCAAGAGAGACCAGAACTGAAGGGCCCTGAAAATTTCACGGCGTTCCAAAATATTTATGGGGAAGTTTGCCTCCTGCAAACTCCTTGTGCTCTCTGGCACCCACAGACTGCACACCAACATGAAAGACTTGCTTCTGTTGAGATCACGGACCAATTTGGGCAGACAAAGGATGCCCATAGAACAATGGATCAATAAAATGATTCACCAAGAAAGGGAATATCTTGTTTTGGCATCCAAAAGATTTTATTGAGCCAAATGAGTTTAATCCCTGCACCATAGACGAAGCATACAAAGCTGCAGGTGCCTTATGTGAAACTAAGCAAAAAGAATAGAATCTGAGGCAGCTATCATCAAACCTAAAGCTTTCATACAAAGAGCTACAAAAGGAGAAGGAACTGAAAGAAGATTTACACAAGTTGAGAGTAACTTTAGACGATAATAAAGTAATTAGAATTATCGTTCTGCAAGTGAGAGGGGAGCGTGCAGCCTCCTGTCCTGATGAGAGTATTGCAGTAGCACTACTTACTAAGAAAATTAGACAATTGCCACCCTTTGGACATTGGACTTTGAATTGCAACTATTGTTGATCCAGCTTTACCCCATCTTTTAGGGGCGGAATAACACTTTTTTTGTATTTTTTCACATATCACATTACCTGGTTTGTTTGAGATTGTATTTTTTTTAGTGCACCCCCTATTGCAGGGTTCTTCAAACTAGGGGTCGGGACCCATTACTGGGTCGCAACACTATGTTTACTGGGTCGCGACTTGTGTGTGTGTGTGTTATATGAGAGTGTGTATGTTGTATGAGAGTGTGTATGTATGTTATAAAGGCGTGTGGTATGAGATTGTGTGAGAGTGTGTGTAGTGTGTATGGTATGAGAGTGTGTATATGTTAAGGTGTGTGGTATGAGATTGTGTGTGTAAATGGTATGAGAGTGTGTGGGTGTATGTTATAAAGGCGTGTGGTATGAGATTGTGTGTAGTGTGCGTGGTATGGGAGTGTGTGTATGTTATAAAGGTGTGTGGTATGAGAGTGTGTGTGTGTAAATGGTATGAGAGTTTGTGTGTATGTTATAAAGGTGTGTGGTATGAGAGTTTGTATGTTATAAAGGTGTGTGGTATGAGATTGTGTGTGTAAATGGTATGAGAGTTTGTATGTTATAAAGGTGTGTGGTATGAGATTGTGTGTGTAAATGGTATGAGAGTTTGTATGTTATAAAGGTGTGTGGTATGAGATTGTGTGAGAGTGTGTGTAGTGTGTATGGTATGAGAGTGTGTATATGTTAAGGTGTGTGGTATGAGATTGTGTGTGTAAATGGTATGAGAGTGTGTGGGTGTATGTTATAAAGGCGTGTGGTATGAGATTGTGTGTAGTGTGCGTGGTATGGGAGTGTGTGTATGTTATAAAGGTGTGTGGTATGAGAGTGTGTGTGTGTAAATGGTATGAGAGTTTGTGTGTATGTTATAAAGGTGTGTGGTATGAGAGTTTGTATGTTATAAAGGTGTGTGGTATGAGATTGTGTGTGTAAATGGTATGAGAGTTTGTATGTTATAAAGGTGTGTGGTATGAGATTGTGTGTGTAAATGGTATGAGAGTTTGTATGTTATAAAGGTGTGTGGTATGAGATTGTGTGTGTGTGTGTGTGTGTGTGTGGCATGAGAGAGTGTGTGTGTGTGTGTGTGTGTGTGTGTGTGTGTGTGTGTGCTATTATCTTTTACAACACTTGCAAGTTTGACTACCGTCAGGAATAAAGTAAGCACCAAAAATTGCAGCTATCTTGTTGCATACTACCGCCAACATTTTCAGACCAAGCATAAAAATAGGGTCACTAAGGTATATGGTATTATGTCACTGGGTCTTGGGGAAAAAAGTTTGAAGAACCCTGCCCTATTGAGAGTGGAGGTTTTAGCCACACTATCTTCTTGCTTTTTATATTTTGAGTGTAACTTTATCCTTCTTTATTCTGTCAAAGAAAAAAGTCAATTATTACATCCAGAAAAGTAATCCTGGACTGATGGAACAGAGAATTTTTTTTAAAAAGTTTACTTTCCAACCATGCTCTTGAAGAAAGAACAAAAGTCTGTTGACATGAGATAATGCTAAATGTAAAGCTGGAGCCTGTACTAAGATATCATACAGGTAAAAGGAACCACAGACCTGAGGTCTTTTCACCGATACGAGAGTCCCCAGAACCTTTTTAAAGATTCTGGAAGCGGTGGCCAGACCAAACTGTAAATGCTTGTCCGGGAATGCAAACCTTAGAAATGTATGATGATCCCTGTGAATAAGGATTTGAAGATAAGCATCCTTCAGATTTATAGAGGATATGAATTGTTCCTGTTGAACAAGATGAAGGATAGTATGAAGAGTTTCCATCTTGAAAGAAAGAACACTGAGAAAAATGTTTAAAGTATTCAAATCCAAAACAGGTCTGTAAAGTTCCTACTTTCTTGTGAACAATAAGGAGGTTGGAATAGAAACCCTAACCCTGTCCAATTCTGGAACTGTAACTATTACACCCATAGACTCCAGATCTATGATCGGCTGAAAAAAAAGGCTCTTGCCTTGCCTTTACAGGATTCCTTGGAACATGAGAAATAAACCTTCCCCTGAGGGGCCTTGATGTGAAACCTACTCTTTATCTTTGGGAAATAATGTTCAGAACCCAAGGATGTTAAACAGAATGAAACCAAGCCTCCTGAAAAAGGCACAATCGGCCCCCTACCAGGAGATTGGGGTCCGCAACTTCATGCAGACTTGGTCATGGAAACAGGCTTTTTGGACTGTTTAGCTCTGTTCCAATTAGGTGTTAGCTTCCAGAAGACACTGTAAGAACCCTGATCCTGTGAGGAGATGGCAGACTTGATTATTGGTTTGACGAAGGGAACACAATGGTTAGAAGTCTTGGATTTACCCCTTATCCTGAGGGGGAAAGGCTTCTTTCCCCCAGTCACTGTAGAAATAATGTCATCCAGACCAGACCGAAACAACACCTTCCCTTTAAAGGGAAGAGAAAAACTCTAGATTTAGAAACCATGTCAGCAGACCATGATTTCAATTGCAAGATCCTCCTATTCAAAACTGCTTGTGCCATATTCTTAGCTTTGATTTTAACAACATCAAAAATGAAAGCATTAGCGGTTTCCAATAGTTTAATTGATTAGAAAACTGTTCACAATCAGAATCCTCAGAGTTGCTCTGATATACCCTCACAACAAAGCATAGAGGCTGCTGCAACGAAAGCAATACTAATAGCTGGCTTAAAAAAAAAAAAAAAAAATCTGCTTGCAGAAAGTCCTTTCTATGGAAAGATTCTAATTTCCTATCCATGGGGTCTCTAAAAGAGGTACTATCCTTCAGAAAAATAGTAGTACATTTAGCCAAAGTAGCCCCATCTACTTTAGGAATAGTTTCCCAAAGCTCTAAATTAGAAGCATGTAAAAGAAACATCCTTTTAAATCTTTGAGAAGGATTTAAAGAAATACAAGGTTTAGGCTACGGTTTCGAAAATTATCTCAGAGATACCATTAGCAACTAGAATAGCCCAGGTGACTTAAAGGGTTTAAAAATTAAATCCAGCAGTTTAACAGACTTATCCTCCGGAACCCCTAAAGTACATAACGCTTCTCTTAAAAAGAGAACAAACGTATTTAAGAGTAAAGGGACAGTCAACACCAGAATTTGTATTTTAAAAGATAGATAATCCCTTAATTACCCATTCCCCAGTTTTGCATAACCAGCACAGTTATAATAATACATGTTTAACCTCTGTAATTACCTTGTATTATTGTTATCAGGTATTTGTAGAGCGCCAACAGGTTCCGAAGCGCTATGAACATAGGTGGTATGTAAAAAACAATTACAGGGATCAAAAGGGTAGAGGGTCCTGTCGAGAGTTGAACTGTTGTAGTAATATCTAAGCCTCTGCAGACTGTTCCCTTTATTTCAGTTATTTTGACAGACTTGCATTTTAGCCAATCAGTGCTTACTCCTCAGTATATTCACGTGCATAAGCTCAAGGTTATCTATATGAAACACATGAACTAAAGCCCTCTAGTGGTGAAAAAAATGTAAAAATGCATTTAGATTAGATGCGGCCTTTAAGGTCTAAGAAATTAGCATATGAATCTCCTAGGTCTCTTTCAACTAAGAATACCAAGAGAATAAAGCAAAATTGGTTATAAAAGTAATTTGGAAAGTTGTTTAAAATGACATGCCCTATTTGAATCATTAAAGAGCACCACAGCAAAGCTGTTAAGTATCACTTCCCTTCCCACAACCCCCAGTCATTCGATCAAAGGTAAATGGAGAAAAGAAGCAACAAAGGTATAGAGGTGCATGAGTTTTAGAAAAAGAACCAGTCTTATAAAAAGGGCGGGGCCGTGGACTCACCATATCCGGAAAAAAAGAAATGTATCAGGTAAGCATAAATTAAGATTTCTTTCCTAAGATATGGTGAGTCCACAGCAGCATCTTAATTACTGTTGGGAATCAATACCCAAGCTAGAGTACATAGATGCTTAGGGAGGGACAAGACAGGAATACCTAAACAGAAGGCACCACCGCTTGAAGAACCTTTCTCCCAATAGAAGACTCAGCCGAGGCAAAAGCATCAAATTTATAAAATTTGGAAAAAGTATGCAGAGAGGACCAAGTTGCAGCCTTGCAAATCTGTTTCACAGAAGCTTCATTTTTGAAGGCCCAGGAAGAGGAAACAGCCATCGTGGAATGAGCTGTGATTTTCTCAGGAGGTTGCTGTCCAGCAATCTCATAAGTCAAACGAATTATACTCTTCAGCCATAGAGAAGTAGCTGTAGCTTTCTGACCATTGCATTACCCAGAGAAACAAACAGCAGGAGACTGGCGAAAATTCTTAGTCGCCTGCAAGTAGAATTTCAGCGCACGCTCAACATCTAGGTTGTGTAGCAAACGCTCCTTATGAGAAGGATTAGGACACAGAGAAGGAACAACGATTTCCTGATTAATATTCCTGTCCGAAACAACTTTAGGAAGGAAACCTAACTTAGTACGAAGAACCACCTTATCAGCATGAAAGATAAGATAAGGGGAATCACACTGCAGTGCCGAGAGTTCAGAGACTCTCCCAGCAGAAGATACAGCAACAAGAAACAAAACCTTCCAAGATAACCTCTTAATATCTAAGGAATGCATAGGCTCAAACAGAGCCTGCTGTAAAACTTTATGAACAAGGTTAAGACTCCATGGAGTAACAGGTTTAAACACAGGCCCGATTCTGACCAAGGCCTGATGATTATGCAACAAAATAGACAACGCAGAGATCTGACCCTTCACAGTACTTGCTGACAAACCCTTCTCCAGACCTTCCTGGAGAAAGGACAAATCCTAGGAATTCCGACTACTCCAAAAGTGACCTCTGGATTCACACCACTACAGATATTTACACCATATCTTATGGTAAATCTTTCTTGTCACAGGCTTGCGAGCCTGGATCAATGTCTCAATGACCGACTCGGAAAAATCACACTTAGATAAAATTAAGCGTTCAATCTCCAAGCAGTCAGCTTCAGAGAAACGAGATTTGGATGAAGGAAGAGACCCTGAAGTAGAAGGTCCTTCCTCAGAGATAGTCTCCAAGGTGGAAGAGATTACATTTCCACTAGGTCTGCATACCAGATCCTGCGAGGCCACGCCGGTGCTATGAGAATCACAGACGCCCTCTCCTGCTTGATCCGAGCAATGACTCGTGGAAGGAGAGCAAACGGAGGGAACAGGTATGCTAGACTGAAATTCCAAGGGACCTCCAGAGCATCTATCAGAACGGCCTGTGGATCCCTTGACCTCGAACCGTACCTTGGTAATTTGGCATTCTGACGAGATGCCATGAGATCCAGCTCTGGCCGCCCCCATTTGAGGGTCAAGCTGGAAAACACCTCCAGTTAGAGTTCCCACTCCCTCGGATGAAAAGTCCGTCTGCTTAGAAAAACAGCTTCCCAATTGTCCACTCCTGGAATGTGGATCGCAGATAGACAGCAGTTGTGGGTCTCCGCCCACTGAATAATTCGAGCCACCTCTGTCATGGCCAAGGAACTCTAAGTTCCTCCCAGGTGGTAATGTAAGCCACAGATATTATGTTGTCTGACTGGAACCTGATAAACCGGGCTAAAGCTAAGGCCAGGCCAGCAGAGCATTGAAGATCGCTCTCAGCTCTTGGATGTTTAGGGGAGATCTGACTCCTCCTGAGTCCATAGGACCCTGAGCCTTCAACGAGTCCCAGACTGCTCCCCAGCCCAGCAGGCTGGCATCCGTGGTCACAACCAACCAGGAAGGTCTGCAGAAGCAAGTTCCCTGGGAGAGCTGATCCTGAGCCAACAACCACGGAAGGGAGTCTCTTGTCGCCTAATCCAGATCTATTCATTGAGACAGATATGCATAGTCCCCGTTCCATTGTCTTAGCATGCATAACTGCAGAGCTCTGAGATGGAACCGAGTGAACGGGATGATGTCCATGGAAGCTACCATCAGACCAATAACCTCCATACATTGAGCCACTGACGATCAAGGAGAGGACTGAAGGGCAAGGCAAGAGTCGAAAATTTTGGATTTTCTGACCTCTGTCAGAAATATCTTCATCGATAGGGAATCTATTATGGTCCCTAAGAACACTACCCTTGTAGCTGGAACCAGGGACCATTTCCCCAGATTCACCTTCCATCCGTGGGAGCGAAGAAAAGACAAGATCTCCGTATGAGAGTTTGCTTGTTGAAAAGACGGTGCCTGAACCAGAATGTCGTCCAAATAGGGCGCCACTGCAATGCCCCGAGACACGATCACTGCCAATAGAGCCCCCAGAACCTTTGAGAAAATAACGGAAGAGCTACAAACTGAAAGTGATTGTCCAAAAAGGCGAATCTCAGAAATTTGTTATGATCCCTGTGAATGGAAACATGAAGGTACGCATACTTTAAGTCTATGGTCGTCATGCACCCTCTTGGACCAAGGGAAGAATGGAACGTATAGTTTCCATCTTGAAGGACGGTACTCTGAGAAACTTGTTTAGACATTTCAGGTCTAGAATAGGTCTGAAAAGTTCCCTCTTTTTTTGGGAACCACTAACAGATTGGAATAGAACCCCAGACCCTGTTCCTGAATTGGAACTGGAACTATCACTCCCAGGTTGAAAAGATCCTGAACACATTTTAAGAATGCCTCTTTATCTGGTCTACAGATAATCTTGAGAGGAGGAACCTGCCCCTGGGAGGAAAGGTCTTGAATTCTAACTTGTAACCCCGGGATATTATGTCCACTGCCCAGGGATCCTGGACATCCGTATCCAAGCTTGAGTGAATTAAGTAAGTCTGCCCCCTACTGGATACGATCCTGGATCGGGAGCAAACCCTTCATGCCGACTTGGAATCAGTTGCGGGTTTCTTTGACTGCTTTCCCTTGTTCCAAGACTGATTGGGTTTCCAAGAAGGCTTGGACTCTTCCTGCTTGGAATAGGGAGGGGAAGGCTTACCTCTGAAGTTACGAAAGGAATGAAAATTACTCTGACGTCCTTTCTGTCTATTTGTCTTATCCTGTGGCAGAAGAGATCCTTTACCACCCGTGATATCTGAAATGATTTCTGCCAGGCCAGGTCCAAACAAGGTCTTACGCTTGTAAGGGATCGCTAGAAGTTTGGACTTAGACAAAACATCCGCAGACCAGGACTTTAACCATAAAGCTCTGCGTGCTAGAATAGCAAAACCCAATATTTTTGCTCCCAACTTAATGATGGGCAAGGAAGCATCAGTAATAAAGGAATTGGCTAATTTAAGAGCCTTAATCCTGTCCTCGATCTCCTCCAAGGGAGTTTCCGCTTGAATAGAATCAAACAACGCATAAAAACAGTAAGCTGCTGCACTGGTCACAGTGGCAATACACACTGCAGGTTGCCATTGAAGACCTTGATGAACAAACATCTTCTTTAGCAAGGCCTCCAGTGTTTATCCATTGGATCCTTAAAAGAACAGCTATCCTCTATGGGAATAGTGGTTCTCTTGGCCAAAGTGGAGATTCGCTCCTTCCACCTTAGGAAACATTATTGGAAACATTTTCTTGAAAATTGGAGATGGAGAAAAAGGAATTCCAGGCCTCTCCCACTCCGTGCAATAACCTCTGTAGCACGGTCTGGGACAGGGAATACCTCCACTGCGGACTTCATAGAATTGACTACGATAGTCGTATTGAAGTTGTCTGAGGTAGCCAAAACCTCCTTTAGCAACATACGGAGGTGTTCCAGCTTAAACCTGAAGGAAACAACTTCAGCATCAGTTGAAGTAATTATATTGTCTGAGATTTCACCCTAAGATGCTACCGATGTGTCTTCCTTCTCAAACTTATAAAAAAGAGCACCCTGGTTAGCCACAACTGGATCAGAAACCTTACTAACTGAATCTTTAAATTTCCTCTTGCACTTTCCCTGAAGCATGGGAAAGGCTGATGCCTCAGATACCGCAAAGGATACCTGGGCAGCAATGTTTTGCAAATAAACTCCTACAGAAGCGTGAAAGGAACCGCAGGGCACTGCATGTGGAGATAATGATTGGGACGCTCGAGGAGAAAGCTGCGGCATATCTGATACAGGAGAAACCTGAACAGCATCAGCCTTAGATAATGTTCGCTCAGGTTTAAAAAGTCTATCCTTGTAAAACAAAGTTCTTTCAATGCATGAAGAACTAAAAAGGAATAGGTGGTTCCACCTGGGAGTTAAAACAAAGCTTACATACAACATTAAGCAAAGCCTCTTGGTCCATATTGCAAACAACCAGAAAGCAAAAAAAAACAAACAAAAAAAAACCACAGCTTCAAATTTGATTCCTAACAATCCCCAGGCAATCCACTACACCTCAGCTATACCGCTAAGGTGCCTACCTGTCCTGCTGACTGGAACTTCCAAGTCTATCAGCTGGGTTCAAACAAAATGTTCCGGTTTACTCCGGAACCCTTTTAGGCACAGTCGGCTGAGATTGAAGCCGGAGTCAGCATTTACAGCGTCACCACTCCGGAAGCTCACAAATTGCAATGAGCCCAGAAAGTGCGTACTAACACTTACGGCCGCCTCAAGAAGGGAACCGCCTCTCATAATCATGGGCGGTCCCGGCGGCTATTACGACTCTCTAAACTCCAAGTGCCTTATTTAGAAAACCGCATGGTTGGTTAACAAAATTCTTACACTGTCCTGAACCGGGAATACACCGGAGCTAGGGACACCGACTAAGCCACCAATAAAATTAAGTAATCATGCTGGAATGACTCACACACATTTCTCCTCTTTAATTTCCACAGCGTCTGCTGTTCTGCCTTTATTTATCAACCCTTAATAGGATTAATTAATAAAATGTCCCTATGCAGTCATAGACTGCTCAAGTGCCAGAATTCGTTTTATTCCTCCTTGCTTGGATATCAAAGAAAAATATTTTGGCACTTACCTGCATCTTAGTCTGTCCGGCAGAAGGACAGCTCAGCCGGTTTGAGAGGATGCCACTCCTCACATGGACCTGTGGAGAAAGAAAGATCAGAGGAAACTTACTCAGGCTTTCTTAATAGGGCAGCAAATCTGTTGAGAAAATGCAGTGAGGATTGTACCCAACAAGTTCCCAACTGCTTAAAAGCCACCACTGCCCTTCTGAAGAGACTGACGTTTTATTAATGGAGTTTGGGATCTTGGAGTTTGGGATATTTGCCTCCTCCTAGTGCCCAGGAGTATAATTCCCACAAGTAATGGATTTTGAACGCACACCACCTTATGAAAGAAATTGAATTTTTTCAGTATAATGCAAAGAAGAACCAATGGCTGTAGGGTTGGAGATCAAGGTTACAAAATGCTTGCAGAAAACCAGAGAAATCGGCGGACACAGGATAGTGTCCATATTTAAAAAAGCACAGCAGGAAAGTTACTATGAGCTCAACATTTAAGGTGAGGAAAGTATATGAAAGAGTATTAAAAGGGACAGTAAAGTCAAAATGAAACTTTCATGATTCAGATAGAATTTGCACTTTTAAATAGATTTCAATTTATTTAAATGCTCTAATGTGTTTTGGTCTCTTGATATGCTTTGTTGAAAAGCATACATAGGTAGGTCCAGGAGCAGCAACGCAACACTGAGTGTTGCAGTGGATATGATCTACTTATATTTTGCAAAAGTGTTTAATACAGTTCCATAAAGAAGGTTTTTGTACTTATTGAGAGATAACAGTTAAGAGAACAATGCTGTTACTTTGACTGAAAACTAGTGATGCACCAAAATGGAAAAAAAACGAAAACCGAAATAACGAAAAACAAAATTTATGCTTACCTGATAAATTTATTTATTTCTTGACACAATGAGTCCACGGATCATCATTACTGTTGGGAATATCACTCCTGCCCAGCAGGAGGCGACAAAGAGAGCCACAGCAAAGCTGTTAAATATCACCTCCCTTCTATCCCACCCCAGTCATTCAACCAAAGTAAAGGAGAAAAAGGAAGCAACAAGGTGCAGAGGTGTCTGAATTATATAAAATACTAACAAAAGTTTAGACTTAGAGGACACATCCGCAGACCAAGATTTTAACCATAAAGCTCCACGAGCCAATATGGCAAAGCCTGAAATCTTACCTCCCAGCTTAATAACCTGAATGGAATCATCTGTAATAAAGAAGTTCGCCAATTTAAAAGCCTTTATCCTATCCTGGATTTTATCGAGGGGAGCGTCTGTCCGAATAGAATCAGACAACGCATCAAACAAGTATTCTGTTGCACTAGTGACAGTAACAATACAAATCGCAGGAAGCTATTGTAAATCCATAGGATCCTTAAAGGAACAACTATCCTCTATGGGAATAGTAGCTTTCTTGGCTAGAGTAGAAATTGCCCCTTCCACCTTGGGTACCGTCTGCCAAGACTCCTTAATAGAGTCTGCTAAAGGAAACATCTTTTAAATATAGGGGATTGAGAAAAAAAGGTCTCTTCCCATTCCTTATCAATAATCTCTGTAGCCCTATCTGGTACAGGAAATACTTCCACCATGGAGGGCACGTCAAAATACTTGTTTAGGATTGACTACGACAGTAGTATCGGAGTCGTCCAGGGTAGCTAAAACCTCCTTAAGTAGTAAATGGAGGTGCTCTAGCTTAAATCTGAAGGATACAACTTCAGTATCAGAGGAAGGAATTACACTGTCTGAATCTGAGATCTTACCCTCAGGTGATACCGAAACATCCTCTTCTTCAAACTTATGAGAGGGAAAGTTCGGGTTGGATACAGTTGTGACAGAAACCATACACACTGATTTTTTTTTTTTTTAACATTACCTCTTGTGCTTTCCCTATAGCAAGGGAATTGGACTATATAATCATTTAAACAAAAAGGATATCTGTAATCTATAACAGAGTCTTGATCCCTCTTAACAGAAATAAAATCATAACATTTTACTAAAATTTTATACAGAAAAAAACGTTACTGTCTCTTTAAATTTTAAACAGTAACTACTTTATTTTTGATGAACTGCAAAAAAAAAACGTAACTGTTTTATTTTTGAACTGACAAAACGTAATTGCTTTATTTTTTACTGCAAAATAAAGATTCAACACACTTTAAACAGCTTCTACACCTTAGCTTAGCTCTGCCGAGATGTCAACCTTGTTGGATTACCGGAGATAATGTATATGAAAACCGGAAACAAAAACAGAGCTGTTGTAAATAATGTTAAACTATCTTTAATCCGTTTTAACTATAAACGGCAAGTAGTCAGATTTCTCTTATTCATATACCGTAATTGAGAGAAAAACAGAATTTATGCTTACCTGATAAATTACTTTCTCCAACGGTGTGTCCGGTCCACGGCGTCATCCATAACTTGTGGGAATATTCTCTTCCCCAACAAGAAATGGCAAAGAGCACAGCAAAAGCTGTCCATATAGTCCCTCCCAGGCTCCGCCGCCCCAGTTATTCGACCGACGGTTAGGAGAAAAAAAGGAGAAACTATAGGGTGCCGTGGTGACTGTAGTGTATAGAGAAAGAAATTTTTCAAAACTGATTAAAAAAACCAGGGCGGGCCGTGGACCGGACACACCGTTGGAGAAAGTAATTTATCAGGTAAGCATAAATTCTGTTTTCTCCAACATTGGTGTGTCCGGTCCACGGCGTCATCCATAACTTGTGGGAACCAATACCAAAGCTTTAGGACACGGATGAAGGGAGGGAGCAAAACAGGTTACCTAAACAGAAGGCACCACGGCTTGCAAAACCTCTCTCTCAAAAATAGCCTCCGAAGAAGCAAAAGTATCAAATTTGTAGAATTTGGCAAAAGTGTGCAGAGAAGACCAAGTCGCTGCCTTACATATCTGATCAACAGAAGCCTCGTTCTTGAAGGCCCATGTGGAAGCCACAGCCCTAGTAGAGTGAGCTGTGATTCGTTCAGGAGGCTGCCGTCCGGCAGTCTCATAAGCCAATTGGATGATGCTTTTCAGCCAGAAAGAAAGAGAGGTAGCAGTAGCTTTTTGTCCTCTCCTCTTACCAGAATAAACGACAAACAAAGAAGAAGTTTGTCTGAAATCCTTTGTTGCTTCTAAATAGAACTTTAAAGCGCGGACTACATCTAAATTGTGTAACAAACGTTCCTTCTTTGAAACTGGATTCGGACACAAAGAAGGAACAACTATTTCCTGGTTAATGTTCTTGTTGGAAGCAACTTTTGGAAGAAAACCAGGCTTGGTACGCAAAACAACCTTATCTGAATGGAACACCAGATAGGGTGGGTCACACTGCAAAGCAGATAATTCAGAAACTCTTCTAGCAGAAGAAATAGCAACCAAAAACAAAACTTTCCAAGATAGTAACTTGATATCTATGGAATGTAAGGGTTCAAACGGAACCCCTTGCAAAACTGAAAGAACTAAATTTAGACTCAAGGGAGGAGTCAAGGGTCTGTAAACAGGCTTGATTCTAACCAAAGCCTGTACAAAAGCTTGTACATCTGGCACAGCTGCCAGTCGTTTGTGTAACAAGACAGATAAAGCAGAAATCTGTCCTTTTAGAGAACTCGCTGACAATCCCTTATCCAAACCTTCTTGGAGAAAGGAGAGGATCCTAGGAATTTTAATCTTACTCCAGGAGAATCCCTTGGATTCACACCAACAGATATATCTTTTCCATATTTTATGGTAAATCTTTCTAGTCACAGGTGTTCTGGCTTGGATCAGAGTATCTATCACTGAATCTGAAAACCCACGCTTGGATTAAATCAAACGTTCAATTTCCAAGCAGTCAGCTGCAGAGAAACTAGATTTGGATGTTCGAATGGACCTTGTACTAGAAGATCCTGTCTCAAAGGTAGCTTCCATGGTGGAGCCGATGACATATTCACCTGGTCTGCATACCAAGTCCTGCGCGGCCACGCAGGAGCTATCAGAATCACAGAGGCCTTCTCCTGTTTGATCCTGGCTACAAGCCTGGGAAGGAGGGGGAACGGTGGAAACGCATAAGCTAGGTTGAACGACCAAGGCGCCACTAATGCATCCACTAGAGCCGCCTTGGGATCCCTGGATCTGGACCCGTAGCAAGGAACCTTGAAGTTCTGACGAGACGCCATCAGATCCATGTCTGGAATGCCCCATAGTTGAGTTAACTGGGCAAACACCTCCGGGTGGAGTTCCCACTCCCCCGGATGGAAAGTCTGACGACTCAGATAATCCGCCTCCCAGTTGTCTACTCCTGGGATGTGGATTGCAGATAGGTGGCAGGAGTGATCCTCCGCCCATTTGATGATTTTGGACACCTCTCTCATCGCCAAGGAACTCCTTGTTCCCCCCTGATGGTTGATGTAAGCTACAGTCGTCATGTTGTCTGACTGGAATCTTATGAATCCGGCCTTCGCTAGTTGAGGCCAAGCCCGGAGAGCATTGAATATCGCTCTCATTTCCAGGATGTTTATCGGGAGAAGAGACTCTTCCCGAGACCATAGACCCTGAGCTTTCAGGGAATCCCAGACAGCGCCCCAGCCTAATAGACTGGCGTCGGTCGTGACAATGACCCACTCTGGTCTGCGGAAACTCATTCCCTGGGACAGGTGATCCTGGGTCAACCACCAACGGAGTGAGTCTCTGGTCATCTGGTCTACTTGAATCATTGGAGACAAGTCTGTATAGTCCACTGCTTGAGCATGCACAGTTGTAATGGTCTTAGATGAATTCGAGCAAAAGGAACTATGTCCATTGCTGCAACCATCAACCCTACTACTTCCATGCACTGAGCTATGGAAGGGTGCAGAATAGAGTGAAGAACTTGACAAGCGTTTAGAAGCTTTGACTTTCTGACTTCTGTCAGGAAGATCTTCATTTTTAAAGAATCTATTATTGTTCCCAAAAAGGGAACTCTTGTCGACGGAGACAGGGAACTCTTTTCTACGTTCACCTTCCACCCGTGAGATCTGAGAAAGGCTAGAACAATGTCTGTATGAGCCTTTGCTTTGGAAAGAGACGACGCTTGGATTAGAATGTCGTCCAGATAAGGTGCCACTGCAATACCCCTTGGTCTTAGGACCGCTAGAAGGGACCCGAGCACCTTTGTGAAAATCCTTGGAGCAGTGGCTAGCCCGAATGGGAGAGCCACGAACTGGTAATGTTTGTCCAGAAAGGCGAACCTTAGGAACTGAAGATGATCTTTGTGGATAGGAATATGTAGGTACGCATCCTTTAAATCCACGGTAGTCATAAATTGACCCTCCTGGATTGTAGGTAAAATTGTTGGAATGGTTTCCATTTTGAACGATGGAACTCTTAGAAATTTGTTTAGAATTTTTAAATCCAGAATTGGTCTGAAAGTTCCCTCTTTTTTGGGAACTACAAACAGATTTGAGTAAAACCCCTGACCTTGTTCCACAGTTGGAACTGGGTGTATCACTCCCATCTTTAACAGGTCTGCTACACAATGTAAGAATGCCTGTCTCTTTATTTGGTTTGAAGATAAGTGAGACACGTGGAACCTTCCCCTTGGGGGTAGTTCCTTGAATTCTAGAAGATAACCCTGAGAGACTATTTCTAGTGCCCAGGGATCCTGAACATCTCTTGCCCAAGCCTGAGCAAAGAGAGAGAGTCTGCCCCCTACTAGATCCGATCCCGGATCGGGGGCTACCCCTTCATGCTGTTTTGGTAGCAGCAGCAGGCTTCTTGGCCTGTTTACCCTTGCATTGGTTTCCAAGCTGGTTTAGTCTGGGAAGCCGTACCCTCTTGTCTAGAGGCTGCAGAGTTGGAAGCCGGTCCGTTCCTGAAATTGCGAAAGGAACGAAAATTGGACTTATTCTTAGCCTTGAAAGGCCTATCTTGTGGGAGGACATGGCCCTTTCCCCCAGTGATGTCTGAAATAATCTCTTTCAATTCTGGCCCAAAAAGGGTCTTACCTTTGAAAGGGATATTAAGCAATTTTGTCTTGGAAGATACATCCGCCGACCAAGACTTTAGCCAGAGCGCTCTGCACGCCACAATTGCAAACCCTGAATTTTTCGCCGCTAACCTCGCTAACTGCAAAGCGGCGTCTAAAATAAAGGAATTAGCTAACTTAAGTGCGTGAATTCTGTCCATGACTTCCTCATACGGAGTCTCCCTACTGAGCGACTTTTCCAGTTCCTCGAACCAGAACCACGCCGCTGTAGTGACAGGAATAATGCACGAAATAGGTTGAAGGAGGTAACCTTGCTGTACAAAAATCTTTTTAAGCAAACCCTCCAATTTTTTATCCATAGGATCTTTGAAAGCACAATTGTCCTCAATAGGAATGGTCGTGCGCTTGGCTAGTGTAGAAACCGCCCCCTCGACCTTAGGGACTGTTTGCCATAAGTCCTTCCTGGGGTCGACCATAGGGAACAATTTCTTAAATATAGGAGGAGGGACAAAAGGTATGCCTGGCTTCTCCCACTCCTTATTCACTATGTCCGCCACCCGTTTAGGTATCGGAAAAGCATCAGGGTGCACCGGGACCTCTAGGAACTTGTCCATCTTGCACAATTTTTCTGGGATGACCAGATTGTCACAATCATCCAGAGTAGATAGCACCTCCTTAAGTAATGCGCGGAGATGCTCTAATTTAAAATTTAAATGTCACAACATCAGGTTCTGCCTGCTGAGAAATTCTTCCTGTATCAGAAATTTCCCCATCTGACAAACCCTCCCTCACTGCCACTTCAGATTGGTGTGAGGGTATGACAGAAAAATTATCATCATCAGCGCCCTCCTGCTCTACAGTGTTTAAAACAGAGCAATCGCGCTTTCTCTGAAATGCTGGCATTTTGGATAAAATATTAGCTATGGAGTTATCCATTACTGCCATCAATTGTTGCATAGTAACAAGCATTGGCGCGCTAGAAATATTAGGGGTCGCCTGCGCGGGCATAACTGGTTTAGACACAGAAGGAGATGATGTAGAACTATGTCTACTTCCTTCATCTGAGGAATCATCCTGGGCAACCTTACTATTTGTGACAGTACTGTCCTTACTTTGTTTGGACGCTATGGCACAATTATCACACATATTTGAAGGGGGAACCACATTGTCTTCCATACATACAGAACATGATCTATCTGAAGGCACAGACATGTTAAACAGGCTTAAACTGGTTAATAAAGCACAAAACCGTTACTGTCTCTTTAAATGTTAAACAGGGCACACTTTATTACTGAATATGTGAAAAACTATGAAGGAATTATTTTCACCACAGTGTCTTAATGCATTCAAAGTATTGCACCCCAATTTTCAAGCTGTTAACCCTTAAAATGTGGAAACCGGAGCCGTTTGCAATTTTAACCCCCCTACAGTCCCAGCCACAGCCTTTGTTGAGACTTCACCAATCCCAGGGGGGTATACAATACCAGTTGAAGCCTTCTAGGATCGTTTTCAGTGGATGCCAGACCCTCACACATGCAGCTGCATGTACTGTACTCAAAAGTAACTGCGCAATAATGGCGCGAAAATGAGGCTCTGCCTACTATAGAGAAAGGCCCTTCCTGACTGGGAATGTGTCTTAACAAGTGCCTGGCGCTAAAAACGTTCCCCAATATTAGAAAAGTGTGAAATTCACTTCAAACTGCATATAATACTTAAATAAAGCAATCGATTTAGCCCCTAAAAGTGTCCACCAGTTTATAGCCCATAATAAGCCCTTTATTCTGTTTGAGTCTAAGAAAATGGCTTACCGATCCCCATGAGGGAAAAATGACAGCCTTCCAGCATTACACAGTCTTGTTAGAAAAATGGCTAGTCATACCTTGAGCAGAAAAGTCTGCAAACTGTTCCCCCCAAATGAAGTTCTCTCAGCTCAACAGTCCTGTGTGGGAACAGCAATTGATTTTAGTTACTGCTGCTAAAATCATACTCCTCTTTTAAACAGAACTCTTCATCTCTTTCTGTTTCAGAGTAAATAGTACATACCAGCACTATTTTAAAATAACAAACTCTTGATAGAAGAATAAAAAACTACAACTAACACCACATAGTCTTCACCATCTCCGTGGAGATGCTACTTGTTCAGAGCGGCAAAGAGAATGACTGGGGGGGCGGAGCCTGGGAAAGACTATATGGACAGCTTTTGCTGTGCTCTTTGCCATTTCCTGTTGGGGAAGAGAATATTCCCACAAGTTATGGATGACGCCGTGGACCGGACACACCAATGTTGGAGAAATATGTGTGCAACAGATAATTCTACTGCCACACAAGCCCCACCCACCGTGGGCGTGTCAAAATTAACATGTCCGTCAACATTTTATGTGAAGCTCTGTAATAAATAACTAACAGAGTATCACCAACATTGAGCCTATCTCCTCATGTCCCAAGTGCCTGCAAATGCTGCCGTATATAATCCCCTTAAATACATTAGGATTACTGTATCATTCCAGGAAAATAATAAAATGCCATATTTTTTCCCTAATGAATAAAGTGCCCAAACTTTTTCTGAGTCCTTTTTCTTTACTAGTCCTAGAAAAAATAAAGTCAGCACTTACCTTATAAATCTGCCAGGCAGTTCACTAGGTTCGAGATGTCCTCTCCCTCACATGGACCTGTGGAAAAAGAGATAATGACTGAGTAATCTTACTCAGGCTTTCAGGATTAGGGCAGCATAAATATAATTATGTCCCACAAGTTCCCATTGCTCTAAAGCCACCACTGCTCTACTGAAGAGACTGATATGGACTACGGCCACACCCCAGAAAAGAGCAGCACAATCTTGTACTACTTAAAAAATAAACTCTTGATTGAAAAATCTTTTACCAACACCTAACTTTACCACTTTCTTGCTCTAAAGTAGGCAAAGAGAATGACTGGGATGGGATAGAAGGGAGGTGATATTAAACAGTTTTGCTGTGGTGCTCTTTGCCGCCTCCTGCTGGGCAAGTGTGATATTCCCAACAGTAATTAATGATGATCCGTGGACTCATCGTGTCATTAGAAAGAAATGACATTTTCGGCCGAAATTTCCGTGCATCCCTACTGAAAACTGGCTTACATATAGTGCAGAGAGATGTTAAGCTGGATAAAATTATTAAGTGGGGCATCTTCGGGTTTGGTCATGGGTCCAATTCTCTGTAATCTGTTTATTAATGATTTTCCAAGGCACATTAGAAGACGTAGGCAAGCAAGAAAAATGCCCAGCACTTGCTGCAATCCGGTGCACGCTACAGGGGTCCTGCACATACCCCTTCACTCAATACCAAATGTTCAAAAAGTAACAGCACCACTCGAAGTAATGTTCTGTTCTGTTTATTGGGCCATCACATAAAAAATAAGCATAAAAAATAAGTGCTTATTTTTTATGTGATGTCCCAATAAACAGAACTGAACATTACTTTGAGTGGTGCTGCTACTTTTGAACATTTGACATTAGAAGTTGTGTCAGTGATTGCAGATGTTAAAAAATTAAGTATAGTAACATAGTTTGAACAGGATGTTACTTCTCTACAGAGGGATTTAAATATATTGAGGAACTGGGCAGGCAAGTAGAACATGAGATACAATTTAGATAAATACATAGTTATGGCAGCAAAAATACAAAGGATTTTACTCTAAATGGGGTTCAGTTATAGATATCATTAAATGAGAAGGTTCTGGGTGTTATTATAGATATTAACAATACAGTAGCTTATTGATCAATGTCTACTGGACAGAGAAGCAATGGTCTAGTGACGCAAATCAGTGATACGATTTTCTACACTATTCTATTTAGCATGGATAAACCCAAAATATTTTTTTAATGGCTGCTTTTTTCAAACAACTAAAGCAAAATACCAAACAAAACTACATACCTGTATTTGTTGTTGATCCCAGTACTTTGAAGACTGATACATTCTTCCACCAGACTGTACTGACATTGGTATTTGGATATTCCCATTAACATTGATCAACTGCATAGGGAAGTTTGATGTGTTAGCAGCATGCACAGTTTTTTCAGGGACAGTCTTTTTAGCTTCAAAGCATTCCCTGCTCTCTTCTAATTTAATGCTACTAGTGCTCATCGGTATCTCTCCCATTTGAACTATACCACAAGTGTCTTGAGGGACAGAGGTATGCATAACAGCTTGAGACTCAGGACAGGTTGCATGAGCAGAGAATATTGCCCAAGAGTCTACATTAGGTAACTGTCCAGCTGAGGATGTACTGGCAGGAACTAGTCCATACAATTGGCTACTATCCACAGTTAATAGTTCTTGGCGAAGAGGAATATAGGCTTGTTGCTGGCTCTGCACAGGCAGTGCAAGCACAGTAGTTGGAGCATTTTGTAATGAACTCTGGTTAATGGTATAGTTATCCTCAATTGGCAAATCAAATTTTCTTTTTTTCACTGGCTGGGATGAACTTGATGGGCAAGATCTTCTCTCTTGTGAGTTAGATGTAACTACATGTTGTCCTTCAGAAACAGACTGGCCCTCTAACTGTTGTTGCAGACACTTGGTCTGGTGGCCATGTTGAACATCTATATTGTGTCCCTGTCGTAACTGTACATGATGCGCTGGAAGGTGATGCTGATCTAGGGGCATACCAGGGCTGACTGTGGGATGTTGTAAAGGAGAAGCAATCGGCCTAGCCAGTTCAAGCAAAGAACCTGCAACATCAGTACTGTCCATGTAAAAATAATGGTTCCTTTGTTGATATACAGAAATTGGAGAATGAACAAATTGCTGTAATTCATCAGATCCCTTGCCATTTAGAGAATCTAAGAATTCCTTCATGCGATGGGGAGGTATAGTCTGGGCTTTCATCCTTAAAAAGTCTTCATATGGAATGGAGTTTTCTAAAGAATGGTTCATCCTCACAATTGAAAGAAACCCTTTTTTTTTTTTTTTAAAGCAATGTAAATAAATACAAAAAAAATAAAACATGAATTAGTACTTAGAACACACATCATAACAATTCATATTCTATTGAAACATAATACAAAATATTTATGCTTTTATAAAGCTTGTCAACATATCTAGTACTGGGACATCCCATTTGAAATACTATTTGTATTGTTTTACAATGTATGCTAATTCTAAACTAGACATATATAACAAAAATGTTTCTCATTTACAATAAACTACTCAATATTGAGGGGGGGGGGAAGCGCGCGCGCGTATATATATATATATATATATATATATATATATATATATATATATATATATATATATATATATATATATAAAAAAAAACAAGAAGAGGAGAGAGGTGTAGATACTGCTAAATAGTTCCAATATATATCACGGTGCAGTCCTCAAATTTAAATAGATCAATAAAAATGGAGAGAGGACTCAAAGGGTATCCAATACTATCCTTTGAAAGAGAGGAATAACCAGCACTCGTAACTGAACAAAAAGGTATATTTATTCTGCCCTCTGACAATAAGAGCAAATACCAATGAGCATACAAACACTTAACATATCAACCTGTTAAAAATGTAAAGGACTAAATGGCAACACTGTCACTGTAAGATATAACAAACATTATACATTGTAAATACAAAGTTGTGTGTACAACGATACAGTTTCCAAAAAAAACACACTCTCTACATAACACATAGAGAAACAGTACTAGAGCATAGCCTAAACAGTAGCAGTCCAGAACATAAGACCCAGAGTGATTATGACCGCAGCCAGGGCTGCCACTAGAAATTTTGGGGCCCCTGACTTAACCATTGATCAGGCCCCCCCCCCCTCTGACATGTGCAATTTTTGACCAGGTGACTAAAACGTATTTGCACTTTATTCTTAAGTGTCTATTTAAACTTGGAAATGTTGTAAAGGTAGTAACATACAAACACACAGACACACTCATACACTGAAACACACACACTCACACATAAGGATTCACATATAGACACTCTAGCAGACACGCAAAGAAACACACTCAGACACAGACACCCAAACAGACACTCAGCACTTGATTACATTAACCTGACAAATAATGAGGTAGACTACAGTTTTGTAAAAAAAGGAGATTTAGAAAACAAAATATGGAGTTATGATTATCTTTTTGTAAAGGAAGATGCCAACTAAATGATGACAACAGCATGCAGTGGCTGAAAGGAAGGGCCCTGAACTGCCTAAACAATAATTTAAAGGTTAAATGATGGATTGGTGACTTCCGTAAAGGTCTCATTAGTCTCAAAGTCTGTAGAAAGATGTGAATAATCAGTCATAAGGTCAAAATGTCCTAAAAAGGAACAGAAAATAGACACACACACACAAACTCAAACTTGCACATACACCCAAGGAAACACCGACAGAGACAGCCTCAGAGGACATACACACACACAGAGACATCCACAGAAAACACACAAAGACATAGAGACAACCACATAAAACACAGAAAGACATACATACACACACTCTCACTGAGACATCCACAGAAAACACACAAAGACATACACACACCCTCACAGAGACACCCAAAGAAAACACACACCCTCACAGAGACATCCACAGAAAACACAGACATACATACACACACCCTCACAGAGACATCCATAGAAAACAGACATACACGCACCCTCGCAGAGACACCCATAGAAAAAGCTCAAAGGCATATGCACACACCCTTACAGACATCCACAGAAAATGCACAAAGACATAAACACCCACCCTCACAGAGAGACCCACAGAACAAAAAACATACACACTCATAGAGACACAAACCAAAGCACAAATACATAAACACAGACACCCACAGAAACACTCATTGGAGGAAACATTTATGCACCTTGCATCCCCTAAATCAACAGTGCGTGACATGCATGATAAAAAAATTGCAGAAATTAAGATAACACTTTTTAAAGAATCATATTTTTGTTAATGTGTAAACAAAAATAATTCTGTGAATTCAAAATTGTACATTAATGATCTGGGTAGATGGTTAGATGAAGAAAAGTACTTTAAAAAGGTTGACATATGTTTGTTTGTTTTTTCCCCATTTTCCCCAACCAAGAGCACCACTTCAAATATAGTGTACAAATGTTCCCATCTGTCAGCTGTACTTATGTATTTTGAAAATGTTGTACTCTATATGGTCTTGGTGGAACCATAGGCTGTGGTACTCATACCATTAGATCTGGTTAAATGCAGGATTTAGGCTTGTTGGTATGTATTTCAAAATTAAGTCAGCTGTAGTGTAAACTGAACAGTGTTAAGTTAACCTGTCTCATTTCAAACACTGAGCAATCTTAGTCTGAGAGTAACATTTTATGCAGATGTAAAAATCTTAGATAAAATGCCTCCTTGCATCTGGAAAGTCCTTGCATAAAGGGGCAGTAAACTGGAATGTAATGAAAATATATATAGTAATAAAAAAACTAATATCTGCCAAAAGGGCACCTACCATTTGTGTATTGAGGAGGAAACATTTCTACATGGCTTTAAATATAGAATTTCTACAGCATTGTCAAATAATCATAAATACATTGCTACATATTGCTAAAAAAATGTGTTTTTATGGATCCCTGGCCCCACCATACAACTACTACCACACTGAAGTTACAATCCGAAATTGCACAAAGAAATAAAAAAGATTTGCTAAGTTCTACCTCCTCTGCAAATGAAAGTGATCTGCTGTCTGACTCAGGCACACACTGTACAAAAAAGTGCCTAATCTGTCTCACACTGTGCATAGTGGTTTAGTGCACACTCAAAAATCCTCTCAAATACTAATACTTTACTCCTTGTAATAACATTTCCCATGCTCAATTAGCACTCTGCTGTAGTACCCACTGGTGGCTGCCAAAATGTAAAAAAAAAAAAATATATATATATTTTTTTTTTAGTTCTTGCCTCATGGGGCCCCCCTGGCCCATTGGGCCCCTGACAGGAGTCACCCCTGTCACCCCCTGATGGCGGCCCTGACCGCAGCGGGAAGCTGCACACTAGGTCAGTTACTCACATACCACAGAGCGTTCTGCTATGTTTACGAACAGTGGATCTCACAGTGTAGCCTGATCCCGTGACTCATGACGTCACTCAAAGAGATGGGCTAAGTTCCAGGTAATATCCTCCAAGCACGGTGTGTTGTGGAAAACTTGCCATAGGTTTAAACCGCCACCTATGTGTTACGTAGAGAGTGTGTTTTTTGGAAACTGTATCGTTGTACACAACTTTGTATTTACAATGTTTGTTACATTTTATAGTGACAGCAGTACAGTTTAGTCCTTTACATTTTTAACAGGTTGATATGTTAAAGGGACATTAAACACTTTGAGATGGTAATATAAAATGATAAATTGTATATAATAAAACAACTCTGCAATATACTTTCATTATTTATTTTGTCCTCTTTACCTGTAATTCCATTCTGAAATTGTGAGCTTTTCAGTTCCTGTTAGAAATGGAAGTGCAGAACACTGTTAAATCCAGCACAACCATTGGCTGCACACTCTAGTGACCTATTTATAACTGACCCTAATTAGCCACAGCAGAGAAGGTAACACAAGTTACAACATGGCAGCTCCCATTGTTTTATAGACACTAAAACTTTACACTTATTTTGTCACTTTTTAAACAACTAATAACTTTAAAAAAAAAAATAGATCTACATTTTAGTCATGGACTAATCTTTTCTTTGAATGCATCATTCTATCTAGCATGTATTTAGTGTTTAATGTCCCTTTAAGTGTTTGCTCTTATTGTCAGAGGGCAGAATAAATATAGCTTTTTGTTCAGTTACAAGCGCTGTTTTTCCTCTCTTTCAAAGGATAGTATTGGATACCCTTTGAGAGCTCTCTCTCCTACTAAATAGTATATGTACCTAAGAAATGCAATAACACAAATATATATCTGAAAGAACAAATAAGCAATTTAATATAGAAAATAAGACACATTTCAGATTATGTATATTTGAAAGCAATAAGCAAGCTGTAGGATTGGAAACAAATGCAGCAGGGTTAAATGCAAGTGGTTAGACGTATACCAACTTGAAAGCTGTGTTTTGATACACTGAGAAACGCGTTGCAATAAGCTAAGGTGGGCTTCTAGAATATCCCACCTTAGGGTTCCATTGTATTTTATTATTTCCTTTTTAATAAACTTGTTTTTATCATTATCATACATTTTTTGGATCTTACAGCTGCAGACATTGCTTTCTCTGGATTGTTTCAGTTCATTACCAGGGTTTTGCTGTTCCTGAGTTCCAGAGCTTTGGCCTATCAATGTGACCAGTAAGCTGGGTTGCTGCCAACTACCCAGCCTGTTCCTAATAGCACTGTCTGAGTGCTCCTCTCAAATATGAGTACCCTGTATAGGTTTTTTTTTTATCTATATACTAATATATTATACTACTGGCACACACAGGCGCCCCTTCTCTTTTATTTGCCTATCTAGACTTCTTGCGACCCCTTCTTCTGGTTCACTGACTGAGTGCTCCTCACAAATGTGAGTACCCTGATTAGGGTTTAATCTGGTTCTTGTCACTAGTGTTATTGGTACACACATGCGCCTCTCTTGTTCTTTATATCCATCTAGTGCTGCTCCTGAGCCTACCTATGTATGCTTTTCGAAGAATACCAAGAGAATTAAGCAAATTTGATAAGAGAAGTAAATTGAAAAGTTGTTAAAAATTACATGCTAGGATTGAATAATGACAGAAAAAAAAAAAACGTGATTTTGTGTAACTTTAAGTAAAACAAATTGTTTGAACTATTTCCAATTATCTATAAATTCATGCAATTAATTTGAAACCGTACCTTATTCTGGCATTTGTTAATAAAACAGTCACTGTCCTCATGTCCAAACTTTCAAGGAATGCAAAAGTTGAATGCAGATCACAGACTGATTATAGAAGATGCTTCAATAAAGAGCAAAGTCCTAGACAGAAAATAGATTTTGTTAGCAGTTAATCAGCAATCACAATAAATCTTAAATGAACGTACTATGCAAAATGTATTAAGTTTCTTTGTTTAATCAAAACCTCTCTCCTTGGAAGGAGAAGAGCTGTCACACATTCCAAGCTGCAAGAGCCCATTCTGTTGGTGCACCTGAAGTCCAGGTTTATCAATCCCTAACGTACTAATTTAAAGGGATATTAAAGGGACAGTATACTGTAAAATAGTTTTTCCCTTAATGTGTTTACAATTGCTTTTTTTACCAACTGCAGAGTAAAGATGTATGAAAATTAGCTTTTTAAGGCTTATTTGTGTATATTAAAGCTCTGAATTTGTGTTTTGAAGCCACAACCTAATAAAATGGGTTGAGCTTGTAGGTATATTCAGATCTCATTACTGTATCACATTGTGCATATATACCTGCTTCTTTATCTTATATCTGTCCTTAAATCAAATCACCAGTACATTGAGAGAACAATGGAAAATCAACATTGTATTACCTTATCTCTGCTATATCCGACTGGGAGTGTAATTTCTTCTGCTGGCTGTGTTTACAAAGCTTATCTATAGCTGGTACGCACGGCCACAAACTTTCAGAATAGGTGGGGATACCACATGCTAAATTAACAATTTCAAATGCCAATATAAGGGTAAAGGAGCTACTTGTAAACAATTTAATACACTCCAGCAGGTAAAGTGGATCATTGGGAACAAATTAAAGGGGAGACATTTTTTGAGTAAACTGTCCCTTTAAAGGGATATTAAACACACCTTTTTCTTTCATGATTAAGATAGAGCATAACATTTCAAGCAACTATGTAATTTACTCCTATTATCAATTTTTCTTTGTTCTCTTGGTATATTTAATTGAAAAAGCAGGAATGTAAGCTTTGGTTCAGCACCCTGAGTAGCGCTTGCTGATTCTTGGCTACATTTAGATACCAAGAGAACAAAGAAAAATTGATAATAGGAGTAAATTAGAAAGTTGCTTAAAATTGCATGCTCTAAGGCAACAAAGGTACACTTCTAGCTAAAGCTCCCAAACAAAAACAAAACTCTTGATATATCCATCACATTAAAAAAATCTCCAGACACTATTGTACAAAACTCAAAATCTATACCAGACACCTTTAAAAATGACTATGCCAAACTTTATGACCTCTTTCCCTCCCGAACAAAAGTGACACATATCCAAGCCTGTAGACAATACCTACAAGATGTACATACCCCTAAACTACAACCAGAAATCATAGACTTCCTCAAAAATAAAAAATAAAAAAAATCTCTCACCACAGGAAACTTACCTAGCGATACAATTATATACAATTACAGACCCATATCCCTTCTTAACATCGACCTGAAACTCTATGCAAAAATACTCGACTAAATCACGTCCTGCCCCACCTAATACACACCCACCAGGTAGGAATTGTGCCCCTGCGTGAAGCAAGAGATAATACTACCAGAATCCTTCACCTTCTTCAGTATACAAAACTTAAAAAGGGACATTTCAGCCAAAATTGAAATCCACATGGATGCATTTCAGTTTTGAATAGAAGCAGTTTTGTAATAAAAGAAAATGTATGCTTACCTGATAAATGCATTTCTTTCCTGACACTCCACGGGATCATCAATTACTATCGGGAATATCACTCCTAGCCAGCAGGAGGAGGCAAAGAGCACCACAGCAAAGCTCTTAAGTATCACTTCCCTTCCCACAAACCCCAGTCATTCGACCAAAGGAAAGGAGAGAAAGGAAATAACACAAGGTGCAGAGGTGCCTGAGGTTTATATATAAAAAAAAAAACTGCCTGCAAAAACAGGGAGGGCCGTGGACTCACCGTGTCAAGAAAGAAAGAAATTTATCAGGCAAGCATAAATTTTGTTTTCTTTCTTATGACATGGTGAGTCCACAAGATCATCAGATGATAAGGGAGGGACAAGACAGGTAACCTAAACAGAAGGCACATATAAACTGAATGAACAAGCAAACAAAGATTCAAAATTAATATATATTTATATATAGTCGGTGCAGACCCAAGAAGACTATTTATTAAGCTAAAAAGTTAGATCTCAAGGATATAATAATCCTTGTAAACAAAGAATGGGACTTCAGCACTCTTTAAAATAGTATCAAAAATGTTTTATTCATATATATCCATGGATAGGCATTATTCTGTTATCATGGCATGAAAAACACACACATCCCTAAAAAAAAAAGTGCAAATAAGTGATCTCAAAAAGTGCAAGTATCAAAACAAATATAAATCTAAAATCTTAAAGGCAGTCCCAGAAAATTAGCTTTTAGCATGCAACACCAAACCCTGTATAGAAACACGCCGTGTCTGGGCAGGATATCATGGGGATCTATGCATGCACATCAGTTGATAATATAAGGTGATGAAATAGCAGCCCGATTGTGCTTAACATGAGAAGTTGCTTTTTACAAATTGCCTTTTGGAGCAAGCTTATATTCAGTAAAACATCAGTGATTCAGTGGTTAAAGCAAGCAGACAAGCAAGTAAATAAGATGTAAATCATGGCATGCATATAGAAGCAGCGTGAGGAAAAAGGTCAGTTGTTAGTAATATAAGCAGTCACAAGGCAAGCTCCACATCAGCGGTTCCGTATCTGTAACAACAAAGTGATACCTCTCCTCAGTGTATTTCTTTCCATATAGGAATGTCCACGCTGTAAGCAATTTCAGTCCATGCCAGATCACTGCAAAAGAATCCAAAGCAACTCCGTTTCATGTAAGCACATGGAATTTCGTAAAAGCCAAACTTCGAGCGTCTTAGAGTAGCCAGGCAAGAGATGAACAACCTATTAAACAAAGATGCCCACAGAAAAAAAACTAAATTTATGCTTACCTCATAAATTGATTTCTTCTATGGTAAGACGAGTCCACGGATTCATCCATTACTTGTGGGATATTATCCTCCTGCTAACAGGAAGTGGCAAAGAGCACCACAGCAGAGCTGTCTATATAGCTCCTCCCTTAGCTCCACCCCACAGTCATTCGACCAAAGGTACAGGAAGGAAAAAGGAGAAACTACAAGTTGCAGAGGTGACTGAAGTGTAAATCAAAAAAATATAATCTGTCTTAAAATGACAGGACGGGCTGTGGACTCGTCTTACCATAGAAGAAATCAATTTATCAGGTAAGCATAAATTTAGTTTTCTTCTATAAAAGGTAAGACGAGTCCATGGATTCATTCTTTACTTGTGGGATACAATACCAAAGCTACAGGACACGGATGAACGGGAGGGACAAGACAGATGGTTAAACAGAAGGCACCACTGCTTGAAGAACTTTTCTCCCAAAAATAGCCTCCGAAGACGCAAAAGGTATCAAATTTGGAAAAGGTATGAAGCGAAGACCAAGTCGCAGTCTTACAAATCTGTTCAACAGCAGCATCATTTTTAAAAGCCCATGTGGAAGCCACTGCTCTAGTAGAGTGAGCTGTAATTCTTTCAGGAGGCTGCTGTCCAGCAGTCTCGTATGCCAAACGGAAGATGCTTTTCAGCCAAAAGGCAAGAGAGGTAGCCATAGCTTTTTGACCTCTACGTTTTCCAGAATAGACAACAAACAAAGAAGATGTTTGACGGTCGCTTGCAAGTAAAACTTTAAAGCACGAACCACGTCCAAGTTGTGCAATAGACGCTCCTTCTTAGAGGAAGGATTAGGACACAGAGAAGGAACAACAATTTCCTGATTAATATTCTTATTAGAAACAACCTTAGGAAGGAATCCAGGTTTGGTACGCAAAACCACCTTATCAGCATGGAAAACAAGATAAGGCAGGTCGCATTGCAATGCAGATAGTTAAGAAACTCTTTAAGCCGAAGAGATAGCAACTAAAAACAGAACTTTCCAAGATAGAAGTTTAATATCTATGGAATGCATAGGTTCAAACGGAACCCCTTGAAGAACCTTAAGAACTAAATTCAAACTCCATGGAGGAGCAACAGGTTTAAACACAGGCTTGATTCTGACTAAAGTCTGACAGAAAGACTGAACGTCTGGAACATCTGCCAGACGTTTGTGCAGTAGAATTGATAAAGCGGATATATGTCCCTTTAAGGAACTAGCTGATGATCCCTGATCTTACTCCATGAGTAGCCTTTGGATTAGCACCAATAAAGATATTTACGCAATATCTTATGATAAATTTTCCTGGCGACAGGCTTTCGAGCCTGAATCAAGGTATCTATGACCGACTCAGAGAACCCCCGCTTGGATAAGATCAATCGTTCAATCTCCAAGCGGTCAGTCGCAGAGAAGCTAGATTTGGACGCTGGATAGGACCTTGAATCAGAAGGTCCTGTCTCAGTGGCGTGGCCACGCAGGTGCTATCAAAATCACTGAAGCTCTCTCCCGTTTGATTCTGGCAATCAAACGAGGAAGGAGATGAAATGGTGGAAACACATAAGCCAGGTTGAACGACCAGGGTACTGCTAGAGCATCTATCAGTACTGCCTGAGGATCCCTTGACCTGGACCCGTAACGAGGAAGTTTGGCATTCTGACGAGACGCCATCAGATCCAATTCTGGTGTGCCCCATTGCTGAATCAATTGAGCAAACACCTCCGGATGGAGTCCCCACTCCCCCAGATGAAAAGTCTGAAGACTTAGAAAATCCGCTTCCCAGTTCTCCACTCCTGGGATATAGATTGCTGATAGATGGCAAGAGTGAGTCTCTGCCCATTGAATTATCTTGGTAACCTCTATCATCGCTAGAGAACTCTTTGTTGCCCCCTGATGATTGATATATGCTACAGTCGTGATATTGTCCGACTGGAATCTTATGAATCTGGCCGACACCAGCTGAGGCCACACCTGAAGCGCGTTGAATATCGCTCTCAGTTCTAGAATATTTATCGGGAGGAGAGCCTCCTCCTGAGTCCACAAACCCTGTGTTTTCAGGGAATTCCAGACTGCACCCCAGCCCAATAGGCTGGCGTCCTTCGTCACTATGACCCACGCTGGCCTGCGGAAACACATTCCCTTGGACAGATGATCCTGTTACAAAACACCAAAGAAGAGAGTCTCTGGTCTCTTGGTCCAGATTTATCTGAGGAGATAAATCTGCATAATCCCCATTCCACTGTTTGAGCATGCATAGTTGCAGTAGTCTGAGATGCAAGCGAGCAAACGGAACTATGTCCATTGCCGCTACCATTAATGGAATGAAGAGCTCGGCAGATGGATAACATTTTTGATTTCCTGACCTCCGTCAGAAAAATTTTCATATACACAAACTGATAATGCTTGTCCAGAAAGGCAAACCTGAGGAACTGGTGATGATCTTTGTGGATAGGAATGTGTAGATACGCATCCTTTAAGTCCACGGTGGTCATATATTGACCCTCCTGGATCATTGGCAAAATAGTCCGAATGGTCTCCATCTTGAAGGATGGGACCCCGAGAAATTTGTTTAGGATCTTGAGATCCAAAATTGGTCTGAAGGTTCCCTCTTTTTTGGGAACCACAAACAGATTGGACTAGAACCCCTGCCCCTGTTCTTTTTTTGGAACTGGGCAGTTCACTCCCATGGTATATAGGTCTCCTACACAGCGTAAGAACGTCTCTCTTCTTGTCTGGTTTACAGACAATTGAGACAGATGGAATCCCCCCCTTGGGGGGAGAATCTTTGAAATCCAGAAGATACCCCTGGGTTACTATTTCTAAAGCCCAGGAGTCCTGAACGTCTCTTGCCCAAGCCTGAGTGAAGAGAGAAAGTCTGCCCCCTACTAGATCCAGTCCCGGATCGGGGGCTACCCCTTCATGCTGTCTTGGTGGCAGCAGCGGGCTTCTTGGTCTGTTTACCCTTGTTCCAAGTCTGGTTCGGTCTCCATACAGACTTGGACTGAGCAAAATTCCCCTCTTGCTTTGCGACAGGGGAAAAGCTAGAGGGACGACCTTTGAAGTTCCGAAAGGAACGAAAATTATTTTGTTTGGTCCTCATCTTATCCTGAGGAAGGGCATGGCCTTTCCCTCCAGTGATGTCTGAAATTATCTTTTTCAGTTCAGGCCCGAATAGGGTCTTACCGTTGAAAGGGATGGCTAAAAGCTTAGCTTTTGAGACTCCTACTATTAGTCAGGGAATTCGGTGCTCACTCTCATTATAAACTAAATATCTCTAAAACTGAGATTTACACCCAAGGCTTTCAGAACTCGTATATTGCCCCTTTAAAGATTGAATACCCGTATAAATGGTCGGAATCTTCAGTGACCCATTTGGGAGTTAGACTGTCCAACGACTTCCCCCGGGTTATCAGGGACAACTACCTCCCCCTACTGTCAGACCTTCGTTCCCTCAATGAGAAGTGGAACCTCTCCCAAGTCTCTTGGCTTGGACGAATCGCTGCCCTAAAAATGTCCTTCCTTCCTCGACTCACATATTTATTCCGTTGTCTGCCAATCAAAGTTCCCAGGCATATCCTACTGCAGTTTCAGAGTGAGGTTACTAAGCACATCTGGCAGGGTAAACCCCCAAGGGTGGCGCAGAGAGTCTTACAGTTGCCTCGGTCACAGGGAGGTCTGGGCTCTCCCTCGATAGTAAAATACTATGAGGGAGCCATGCTCACCCATGTCTCTCAATGGGGAGCTTCACAGTCTTCTTCTAAATGGAAGTCTATTGAGCAGGCCTCCTTGCCCTTAAACCTAACCCTACGTGACCTGATTTGGACGCCTGCACACTGTCGCAGGGACCTGTTCCTAATAAATCCTATCGTTCGGGAATGCCTGCAATTCTGGGATAAAATCCGCCACTCCATACAGGTTGCTCCCCACCCCTCTCCCATAGCCTCCTTGCCCGGCCTATTAGTGGGACTACAGGATGCCCATCCATCCAAATGGTCCCAATTAGGAATACTGACGGTTTCGGATCTCTGGCTTCCGACACCGGAATGTGGATTCAAGTCTGATTCACAGCTCGGAGCAGACGGAGCATTGCCCCACATTCTGAAATTTGAATATCTTAGAGTTAAAAACTTCTTGATCTCCTGGGGCTTTAAGCCTCAGTCAAATCGGCCCTTAACCTTGTGGGAATCCACCTGGAAACAGGGTGAGAGGCTCCACAGACCCCTCTCCAGGCATTACACTCTGTTGAACTCTGAACCATGCTCAGACCTGGCTCCGCATCTAGTAAAGTGGGGATCCTTGCTGAACAGAACTTTTACAGCAACCGATTGGGAACAGGCGCTTGAACGAACCAAAAAAACTATACATTGCATCACCCTTTTTGAAACTTTTTATAAGTTGGTGGCCCACTGGTACTATGTGCCCACCAGGTTAGCTAAAATATATTCTGGCACATCCCCGTACTGTTGGAGAGGTTGTGGCCAGAGAGGGGACTCCCTACACATTTGGTGGGAATGTCCCAAAATACGCCCCCTGTGGCTTAAATGTTTCAGAGTCCTTCCCAAATTAGGAATTTCCCTACATAATTCTCCAGCAGTAGCCCTCCTACACATAGGCACTCATTCCATTCCCAAACATCATGCTTGCATAAGTATCTACCTATTCATGTCCATCAAACACCTGATAGCCTCTGACTGGAAGTCAGAATCCCCCCCCAGCTGGGCGAGAGTCTGCTCCTATATGGCCTACTTATACACCATGGAAAAAAGCATATTTTACAATCTAGGCAACTCTGACCTATTTGAGCTTATATGGGCCGACTGGCAAGTTACTTACGACACAACTTGGAGACCCAATGTTCTCTCTCCCTCTTAGCCCTTCTGGACGGATTAGGGAGCCTGAGCTAGAGATAGACCTGCCCAGAATTAATCACCTCCCTCTCGACGTGACCACTCTAGATTAATGATATACTCCCTAAACCCTCTGCTTCTCCTACACCCTTCTTATTTCTATCCTTTTATCCCCCCCTTCTTTCCCGCCCGGGCGGGAACTACTTAGTTCTCCCCCATCTGTACTACAAAACCTCATTATATGTTTTAAATTAACCACTGTACATGCGGTATTCTTGTGTATTACTCATTATACATCTCAAAAAGTGTGTTTACAGACCATTTAGAGGATGTTATGAGTCCTCGAATTGCTAATCTTGTTTATGTTCTGTTCCCTTCTCTCATTGTATGCATATTATTATTTGTAAGAATGAAAAGTTAAATAAAGCTCTTTTGAAACTCAAAAAAAAAAAAAAAAAAAAAAAAAAAAGCTTAGCTTTTGATGACACATCAGCAGACCAGGACTTAAGCCATAACGCTTTATGCGCTAAAATGGCAAAACCTGAATTCTTCGTCGCTAATTTAGCCAATGGAAAAGCGGCATCTGTAATGAAAGAATTAGCTAGCTTGAGAGCCCCAATTCTATCCAGAATATCATCTAATGGGATCTCAACCTGAAGAGCCTCTTCCAGAGCCTCAAACCAAAAGGACGCTGCAGTAGTTTCACCTTCCACCTAGTGAAAAAATTAATCTTAAAAAACGGTACTGTGCCTTTAAGAGAAAAAAGCATACATGTTCTGCAAAACAGCCTAAACATGCACCAAATTTTTCAAAATCTTGTATTTTATCACCACTTTCACTTTACCCTTCCTAGTACTTAGAGTAGGCAAAGAGAATGACTGGGGGGTGAAGCTAAGGGAGGAGCTATATAGACAGCTCTGCTGTGGTGCTCTTTGCCACTTCCTGTTAGCAGGAGGATAATATCCCACAAGTAATGGATGAATCCATGGACTCGTCTTACCTTTATAGAAGAAACATAATTTATGTAAGAATTTGCCTGATAAATTAATTTCTTTCATATTGGCAAGAGTCCATGAGCTAGTGACATATGGGATATACAATCCTACCAGGAGGGCCAAAGTTTCCCAAACCTCAAAATGCCTATAAATACACCCCCACCACACCCACAATTCAGTTTAACGAATAGCCAAGAAGTGGGGTGATAAGAAAGGAGCAAAAAGCATCAACAAGGAATTGGAATAATTGTGCTTTATACAAAAAAATCATAACCACCATAAAAAGGGTGGGTCTCATGGACTCTTGCCAATATGAAAGAAATGAATTTATCAGGTAAATTCTTACATAAATTATGTTTTCTTTCATGTAATTGGCAAGAGTTCATGAGCTAGTGACGTATGGGATAGCAAATACCCAAGATGTGGAACTCCACGCAAGAGTCACTACAGAGGGACGGATAAAAATAAAGACAGCCAATTCCGCTGAAAAATTAATCCACAACCCAAATCAAAATTTTTAATCTTAAAATGAAAAAAAAAAAAAAAAAAACTGAAATTATAAGCAGAAGAATCAAACTGAAACAGCTGCCTGAAGAACTTTTCTACCAAAAACTGCTTCTGAAGAAGAGAAAACATCAAAATGATAGAATTTAGTAAAAGTATGCAAAGAAGACCAAGCTTCATTCTTAAAAGCCCAGGAAGTAGAACCTGACCTAGTAGAATGAGCCGTAATCCTCTGAGGCGGGGATTTACCCGACTCCAAATAAGCATGATTAACCAAGATGCCAAACAAATGGCAGAAGCCTTCTGACCTTTCCTAGAACCAGAAAAGATAACAAATAGACTAGAAGTATTCCTGAAATCTTTAGTAGCTTCAACACAATATTTCGAAGCTCTTACCACATCCAAAGAATGTAAGGATCTCTCCAGAGAATTCTTAGGATTAGGACACAAAGAAGGGACAACAATGTCTCTACCAATATAGTTGGAGTTCACCACTTTAGGTAAAAATTTAAACGAAGTCCGCAAAACCACCTTATCCGGATGAAAAAAAAAAAATCAGAAAAGGAGACTCACAAGAAAGAGCAGAAAGATCAGAAACTCTTCTAGCAGAAGAGATGGCCAAAAGGAACAACACTTTCCAAGAAAGTAATTTAATGTCCAGAGAATGCATAGACTCAAACGGAGCAGCCTGTAAAGCATTCAAAACCAAATTAAGACTCCAAGGAGGAGACATTGATTTAATGACAGGCTTGATACAAACCAAAGCCTGTACAAAACAAATATCAGGAAGTTTAGCAATTTTTCTGTGGAACAGAACAGTAAGAGCAGAGATTTACGAGCCTGCAACATAGTATTAATCACTGAGTCAGAGAAACCTCTATGACTAAGAACTAAGCGTTCAATTTCCATACCATCAAATTAAATGATTTGAGATTCTGATGGAAAAACAAACCTTGAGATATAAGGTCTGAACTTAATGGAAGTGGCCAAGGTTGGCAACTGGACATCCGAACAAGATCCACATACCAAAACCTGAGCGGCCATGCTGGAGCCACCAGCAGCACAAACGATTGCTCCATGATGATTTTGAAAATCACTCTTGGAAAAATAACTAGAGGTGGAAAAATATAGGCAAGTTGATAACTCCAAAGAAGTGTCAATGTATCCACTGCCTCTGCCTGAGGATCCCTGGAAAGGTACGTGGGAAGTTTCTTGTTTAGATGAAATGCCATCAGATTTATTTCTGGAAGCCCCCACATCTGAGCAATTTGAAAAAAAACATCTGGGTGAAGAGACCACTCTTCCAGATGTAAAGCTTGACGACTGAGATAATCCGCTTCCCAATTGTCTATACCTGGGATATGGACCGCAGAAATTAGACAGGAGCTGGATTTTGCTTAAGCAAGTATCCGAGATACTTCTTTCATAGCCTGAGGACTATGAGTCCCACCCTGATGATTGACATACTACACAGTTGTGACATTGTCGGTCTGAAAACCAATAAACGTCTCTCTCTTCAATAGAAGCCAAAACTGAAGAGCTCTGAGAATCGCACAGAGTTCCAAAAAGTAAATTTATGCTTACCTGATAAATTAATTTCTTCAACGATACGACGAGTCCACAGATTTCATCCTTACTTGTGGGATATTAACCTCCTGCTAACAGGAAGTGGCAAAGAGCACCACAGCAGAGCTGTATATATAGCTCCTCCCTTCCCTCCACCCCCAGTCATTCGACCAAAGGTTTAGGAAGAGAAAGGAAAAGCAAAAAGTGCAGAGGTGACTGAAGTTATAAAAAATAAAATATAATCTGTCTGAAAAATGACAGGGAGGGCCGTGGACTCGTCGTATCGTAGAAGAAATTAATTTATCAGGTAAGCATTAATTTACTTTTCTTCTACAAGATACGACGAGTCCACGGATTTCATCCTTACTTGTGGGATACAATATCAAAGCTACAGGACACGGATGAAACGGGAGGGAGAAGACAGAGACCGAATCGGGAGGGACAAGACAGGAACCTAAACGGAAGGCACCACTGCTTGAAGAACCTTTCTCCCAAAAACAGCCTCAGAAGAAGCAAAAGTATCAAATTTGGAAAAAGTATGAAGAGACGACCAAGTCGCAGCCTTGCAAATCTGTTCAACAGAAGCATCGTTTTTAAAGGCCCATGTGGAAACCACAGCCCTAGTAGAATGAGCCGTAATTCTTTCAGGAGGCTGCTGTCCAGCAGTCTCATATGCCAGACGGATGATACTCCTCAGCCAAAAGAAAGAGAGGTAGCCGTAGCTTTCTGACCCCTACGTTTTCCAGAATAAACAATGAATAATGAAGAAGATTGACGGAAGTCCTTAGTCGCCTGCAAGTAAAACTTCAAGGCATGGACCACGTCCAAGTTATGTAACAGACGCTCCTTCTTAGAAGGATTAGGAACACAATTTCCTGATTAATATTCTTATTTGAAACAACCTTAGGAAGGAATCCAGGTTTGGTACGCAAAACCACCTTATCAGAATGAAAGATAAGATAAGGCGAATCACACTGTAACGCTAAAAGCTCAGAAACTCTACGAGCAGAAGAAATAGCAACCAAAAATAAAAACTTTCCAAGATAATAACTTAATATCTATGGAATGCATAGGTTCAAACGGAACCCCTTGAAGAACTCGAAGAACTAAATTCAAACTCCAGGGAGGAGTAATTGGTCTAAATACAGGCTTGATTCTGGTTAGAGCCTGACAAAAAGACTGAACATCTGGAACATCTGCCAAACGTTTGTGAAGCAAAATTGACAGGGCAGAAATCTGTCCCTTTAAGGAACTTGCTGATAGCCCTTTCTCCAATCCTTCTTGATGAAAAGACAGAATCCTGGGAATCCTAACTTTACTCCATGAGTAACCCTTGGATTCGCACCAAAAGAGATTTACGCCATATCTTATGATAGATCTTTCTAGTGACAGGCTTACGTACCTGTATTAAAGTATCAATGACCGAATCTGAGAATCCCCGCGTAGATAAGATCAAGCGTTCAATCTCCAAGCAGTCAGCTGCAGAGAATTTAGATTTGGATGTTGGAAAGGTCCTGTCTCAGAGGAAGTTTCCATGGTGGCAGAGAGGACATATCCACTAGATCCACATACCAAGTCCTGCGTGGCCACACAGGCGAGATCAGGATTATCGAAGCTCTCTCCCGTTTGATCCGAGCAATCACGCATGGAAGGAGAGGAAACGATGGAAACACATAAGCTAGGCTGAACGACCAAGGCACTGCCAAGGCATCTATCAGTTCGGCCTGGGGATCCCTCGACCTGGATCCGTATCTTGGAAGCTTGGCATTCTGTCGAGATGCCATCAGATCCAATTCCGGTCTGCCCCATCGTAGAATCAGAGAGGCAAACACCTCCAGGTGGAGTTCCCACTCCCCCGGATGAAAAGTCTGTCGACTTAAAAAATCTGCCTCCCAGTTCTCTACTCCTGGAATGTAGATTGCCAACAGATAACAAGAGTGGGCCTCCTCCCATCAAATTATCTTGGATACTTCTATCATCGCTAAGGAACTCCTTGTTTCCCCCCCCCTTGATGATTGATATAAGCTACAGTCGTGATATTGTCCGACTGGATTCTGATGAATTTGGCCGAAGCCAACTGAGGCCACGCCTGAAGCGCAATGAATATCGCTCTCAATTCCAGAATATTGATTGGAAGTAGAGACTCCACCTGAGTCCATACACCCTGAGCCTTCAGGGAATTCCAGACTGCACCCCAGAAGGCTGGCATCCGTTGTCACTATCACCCACAAGGGTCTGCGGAAACACGTCCCCTGGGACAGATGATCCGGTGACAACCACCAAAGAAGAGAGTCTCTGGTCTCTTGATCCAGATTTATCTGAGGAGATAAATTCGCATAGTCCCCATTCCACTGTTTGAGCATGCACAGTTGCAGTGGCCTGAGATGAAAAACGAGCAAACGGAATGATGTCCATTGCCGCTACCATTAACCCAATTACTTCCATACACTGAGCCACTGATGGCCGAGGAATGGACTGAAGGGCTCGGCAAGTATTTAGAAACTTTGATTTTCTGATCTCCGTCAGAAATATCTTCATGTCTACAGAGTCTATCAGAGTTCCCAAGAAGGGAACCCTTGTCCGTGGAACTAGTGAACTCTTTTCTAAGTTCACCTTCCAACCGTGAGTTCTCAGAAAGGACAACACTGTGTCTGTATGATATTTCGTCAGATGATAAGTCGACGCTTGAATCAAAATATTGTCCAGATAAGGCGCCACTGCTATGCCCCGCGGTCTGAGAACCGCCAGAAGGGACCCTAGAACCTTTGTGAAGATCCTTGGTGCTGTGGCCAACCCGAAGGGAAGAGCCACGAACTGAAAATGTTTGTCCAGGAAGGCAAACCTTAGGAACTGAGGATGATCCTTGTGAATAGGGATATGAAGGTATGCATCCTTCAAATCCACGGTAGTCATATATTGACCCTCCTGGATCATTGGTAAGATTGTTCGTATAGTCTCCATCTTGAATGATGGAACGCTGAGAAACTTGTTTAGATACTTGAGATCTAAAATGGGTCTGAAAGTTCCCTCTTTTTTAGGAACCACTAAAAGATTTGAGTAAAACCCTTGTCCCTGTTCCAGTTTTGGAACGGGACGAATTACTCCCATGGTAGAGAGGTCTTTTACACAGCGTAAGGACGCCTCTCTTTTTATCTGGTCTACAGACAATCGTGAAAGATGAAATCTCCCTCTTGGGAGAAAATCCTTGAATTCCAGTTGATACCCGTGGGTCACGATTTCCAATGCCCAGGGGTCCTGAACATCTCTTGCCCAAGCCTGGGCAAAGAAAGTCTGCCCCCTACTAGATCCGGTCCCGGATCGGGGGCCGCCCCTTCATGCGGTCTTTGTAGCAGCAGCAGGCTTCTTGGGTTGTTTACCTTTATTCCAAGCCTGGTTGGGTCTCCAGACGGATTTGGATTGAGCAAAATTCCCTTCCTGCTTTGTGGAGGAAGAGGAAACAGAGGGTACTCCTTTAAAATTTCGAAAGGAACGAAAATTATTTTGTCTACCTCTCATCTTTGCAGACTTATCCTGAGGCAAGGCATGACCTTTACCTCCAGTAATGTCAAAAATAATTTCCTTCAACTCAGGCCCAAAAGCTGCCCCATGCTGCTTTAACACTTCTGTGAGGAGAGGTCACGGAGCATTATGCAGTGCCGTCTTCATAAGTAATCAGTTATAAATTACTCTCTCAATCCCCATTAACTATTATAGTCAAGACCGCTCTAGGTAACTCCTACACCATCACTCCTTTTTTTGTATTAACTATTCATGTGCTACCTAGAGAACTGCATAATTTCTGTGTCTTTTAATACATAATATAGTAGGAGCATAGTGAAGATTTGATTTTGTTTTTTAAGTGTATGCCCCTCCCAGGAATGCCTCACATTTTACTGGAAGAAGATTATACGTATACAAAATATATGTGATCAATTCAGGGGGGGGGGGGGGGAAATGCATATCCAATACCATTTGGGTAACTCTCCCCTATTATAGCTGCTGGCCCTTTTACCATCTCCCTCCTCATCATCTTTAAAGTACTCTGGTATCTGCACAGTACATCCAGAGAATAAATGAGTGGTTTCTCACACAAAAGACTGCATACAATCTTTATATACTCCAATACATTTGTATCTTTAAATTGATTACATCAATATATTGAGCAATGTGAACCACGTCAAATATTGTTCAATATGCTATATTGATCCTAGAATTTGCTCATAGTTGGGTTAATTTATAATTACAGGATAACAATCTCATAATGTGTCTCATAAAAGGTTAGTTAAAACTGTTTTAATGTAATTAAATAGTCTTGTCCTACTGATACAATGATGTACTAGTTTGTTGAGGTCCATAAGTGGCCTCCAAAGATTGTGGAGGACACTTTCATCACCAAAAATAAAATAGAAAATGTGAGGTTTATCTTTTGCATATTTAAGCCTATCTATGATGGAACAGATATGAATGCATATTTTGGACAAAGTGTCTGATACGTTCTTTTCTCTGTATATTTACCTGTTATATTGCATATTAAAGGGACAGTATACACTCATTTTCATATAACTGCATGTAATAGACACTACTATAAAGAATAATATGCACAGATACTGATATCAAAATCCAGTAAAAAAGTGTTTAAAAACTTACTTAGAAGCTGTCATTTTAGCTCTGTTGAAAAGGAAGCTGGAAAGCCCACTGCAAGTGGGAAATAAGACACTCCCCCCCTCCCCCTTCTTTTGCATATGAAAATACCCTTTACACAAACAGGAGCAAGCTGGAGAAGGTAGCTGACAGTATTCACATAAAACTTTGGGGCTTGGTTAGGAGTCTGAAAATCAGAGCAATGTTATTTAAAAATAAACAAAACTATACATTTATCTAAAAAAAAAAACTTTATGGGCTATATAAATAGATCATCTACAAAACATTTATGCAAAGAAAAAATGTGTGTATAATGTCCCTTTAAACCTCAATAAAAATTATTTAATAAAAAAAAAAAAAAGTTTTACACAATATTGCCGTATTTCAGTTAATGTAATGAAATACAGCAACATTGTGGAAAACTACTTTAATCTATTACTAACTTGCTTTTGCTACTAATGGCTTTCATTGACAACATTGGACTTGAATGTATGTGGGTTAAAAAAAAAAAAAAAGTGTGTTTGTGCGCGCAACACTTATTGCCAGACTTTCGATTGCTATTATTTATTAGCAATATTTTATCTATGCTTGTGTGTGCACCCAATTCTTATAAATTATATTATTAGTTGCCGAACTTATATGTGTATTGGTGAGCGTCACTCAAAATTGTTCTTGTTTGAAAAAAAATAATGCTTTGCCTTTGATGTGATCTCATGAGATTTCATAGAACTTACTTAAACTGAATAGGAAATAACATGACTGTGCCTGCACATGTCAGATGCACACTTCCCTTGCATGTCCTCGGACAAGCATCCTGACTGGCTACTTAAAGTCTCTTCACAGTGGAGTGTGAATACTTGGGAAATTTGAAGTACAATATTCTCATCTTTTACACAGATGTTCAGGTGATATTTTCTAGCCAGCTTTTTACAACTATGCTCCATCACTTTCATGTGCTTCAACATTTGGATATCCTGTCCCTTAAAAGGACATAAAACCCATTTTTTTTCCTTTTACGATTTAGATAGAACATCAAATTTTAAACAACTTTCTAATTTACTTCTATTATCAATTTTCTTCCTTTTCTTGTTATACTTATTTGAAAAGCAGAAATGTAAGCTTGGGAGTGTGCACGTGTCTGCAGCACTATATAGCAGCAGTTTTGCAACAATGTTATACATTAGCAGGAGCACCAGATGTCAGCACTATTTCCTGTCCTGTAGGGCTTCAAACATGTGCACGCTACCTACCTATCTCTTCAACAAAGAATAACATGAGAATGAAATAAATTTGATAATAGAAGTAAATTGGAAACTTTTTAAAAAGCATTTTAGCCAATCAGTGCTGACTCAAATAACTCCATGGGAGTGAGCATAATGATATTGGTAAGGCACACATGAAATAGCGCTGTCTAGCTGTGAAAAACTGTCACAATGCAGTGAGATAAGAGGTAGCCTTCAAGGGCTTAAAAATTAGCATATGAGCCTACCTAGGTTTAGCTTTTAACAAAGAATACCAAAAGAACAAAGCAAATTTGATGATAAAAGTAAAATGGAAAGTGTTTAAAAATTGCATGCCCTATCTGAATCATTGATGTTTAATTTTGACTAGACTGACCCTTTAACATTTAATTAACAAAAAGGATTGTATTTAATAACATGTAAACAATAAAAAAATAGTTGTGCAAACAACCAATGTATCCCATTACACTTAGGCCAAAATCAGTTTAAGACATCAAATGTGTTTCAGTTAAAAAGTTTAAAACTCCTTTGAAAATAAATTGATTTGTTATGTATGCTTGAATATTGTATTCCTGCAGAATAAAAACCAAGTGTATCTTCTACATTTCAATCACTAAATTATATCAGAACAGACATGTCTATATTACACATTTTTGATTTGTAAATTAATCACTTAATGACTCACATCTTCAACATAATCTACAGAAAATTGCATTACAAAGTCACTGTTTTGCATTCTGAGTGGTGGACTTTTTTCAATTTTGGGTATAAGCTAAAGATGTGTGTGTGCCTTGCAGACAAAAAAAGCACTAATGGATTTTAAATTCAGTGACTGGAAAAACTAAAAAAAACTGCTCTGTAAAGGGATTTCAACATAGACAATTAAAAATGGGACACTCCATGGACACTGATGATAGTAAGCCAGATATTTAAAGAAAAACAGTGTGAGAAACTCAAAAAACAGTCAACGCGTCTAAAACAAGTTAATATAAAATGCAGCACAATAGTCTAACATTACAGTATATATATATATATATATATATATATATATATATATATATATATATATATATATATATATATATGTATATACATATATATATCCACAACTTCCTCATTACCAACTTAGACCTTGTATGATACTTAATTATTTCCACTACCATATGTTCCTGAATGATACAGTGTATATATGTATTCTTTGTTGATTTAAAACAGGTCTACAGTAGGTTTCTGTACATAGATTCCCAGTTGCAACAACAGTATATGAATTCTTAGAATTATGTTTTTCCATTTCAGCATTCCACAAGGAAAACTTTGATACATGATACCTTCAAGTAACCAATGGAGGATACATCCCTTGTCTGCACTGCTAAAGAAAACGTTTGTTGATGGAGGAGGGGGGGGGGGGGACACATATATTCAAGCTACCTTCTTTATTTGGAAAGTCACATTTTTAAGGGAAACCAATCTCCTATTCAGATGACATGCCACAAAAAATAAGTAGGCCTGGAGCATTTATGATTCATACTACATCTAAATGTAAAGCAGCACCTAGTGTGTGATTTTTTTTTTAATTTAGACATAGAATGTATTATGTATGTACTGCATATAGAAAAGTTAAAAAAAGGACTATGATAAATCTGAAACGGCCCTGAAATTGTAGGTTTCATTTACTTATGTATTTATATTTAAACAATTGTATTTATGTAGGCTCCACTAACACCCCACCCCTGCACCCCTTCCTCTTTTAGCACTGCACCAGCACCCCTGTCATTTGCCCTGTCCCGCAGCAGCGCTCCTTGGCAGACCTGTTGGTGTCACCTGGATGCATTTCGCTAGCCCGCTCGGGTGATCAGGATGCTTCTGTATGACGCAGTTAGCAATCAGCAACCCTGCTAGGTACCTAGAGATACTCTCGTTTATTCCGCTGAATCACAGCGGTTCTACATTTTTACATAATAAAAAAAATGTGTAAAAGCAGTGAGCCGCGTTCGTTGTGTGCTAGGATAATGGCTCCAGGACGTACAATTATGACTAATTAGGATGGGGAGTTGCAATCACAGCGAGTCCTGCCTTCGGTTCCTTTGATCGGGTGGGTTAAACTGCCCTACTGTGTCAAGTAGTTACCTTTCTGCAGTTTCCGGGATGGCTGTGGATTACCAGGACTCTGACAAGGAAAGGAGGGGGCGCTTGGCAGGCCGGGGCAGTGGTGGAAAAACAGTATGAAGATGAGGCTGTAGATAGCCCGTTCTGTTTCTGATGAAGTCACGCCTCCTGCCGGCGCTGTCATACAGTCACTTCTGACAGAAATCCGCAGGGGGTCCGGGGCGCGCCGAACGCCATCTTGATTATTATGCACGCGAACTCCGACCCCGGCTTTACTGCAACAGCCAACCAGCTCGAGCCCCTCTCTTGTCTCTGGGCGCGCGCGTAACAACATGCACTCATACTTCCCGAGCAGCTAGCCTTGCTCACTTCAGGTGTTTTAGAGCGCTGATGTGACAGAAGTAGACGGATTTAAACACTGTAGATTTGTGCATGTGATAGCTGTATGTTTTATGTGGTCTATTGAAGCAGCTGTCTATCGCACAGCTATTAAAATAATCCACACAGTTCTAAAAATGTTCCATTGCAGCGTTTTAGACCAGATTCGTAAATATTATTTCTTTATATAGTCTCCGCTATGTTATTTCAGGAGTCACTAAAACAATACGAAAATGTTTTCTGAAGGTGGGCAGGTAAGTTAGCTCTATCTTACGGCAAGGGGTCATCGGTGGCGCGCATTGCAATGCCCATTTCTTATAAGCTGTAGATTTACGAAAGATAAACTTGTGTATATCTCACATGGTGGCGTTTGTATCTCCAAAAACAAGTACGTAACTCACATTCGGTAATTGCAGGGCTTCTATATTGTATGCTTCTAGCTTTATGCACAGAAAGAAATATGGTCAGTGTATATTCAGAAGGTGTCCATTGTGCGTTTTTGACAGAGATTCAGTAAGTAAAATTAATTGTATAATTCACAGGGACATTCCAATATGTCTCCCTAAAACATACAAATACATTTTGCATAATTAAAGGGATAATAAACTCACATTTTTATGATTCAGATAGAGCATGCAATTTTAAACATCTTTTTAATTTACTCATATTATCAAATTGTCTTTGTTCTCTTGGTATCTTTATTTGAAAAAGCAGGAATGTAAGCTTACGAGCCGGCCCATTTTTGGTTCAGAACCCGGGTAGCTCTTGCTGATTGGTTGGTAAATGTAGCCACCAATCAGCAAGCGATATCCAGGGTGCTGAACCAAAAATGGGCCAACTTCTAAGCTTAGATTCTGGCTTTTTAAAATAAAGACAGCAAGAGAAAAAGGAAAAATTCATAATAGGAATAAATTAGCTTAAAATTGAATCATTTAAATAAAAACAATGGGGTTAGTATCCCTTTAAATTGCAAATGTGCCTCCTATAAATCTGTTTAATTTCTTTAACTTTTTTTTTTTTTTAACCTCCATTGACCTGTAATATATTGTTTAAACTTGACTCATAGTTACCATTGTTGCATCCCCACATTCACACAGTGCCAATGTTAATGCCATCATACATTAATTTTGTTGCACACCCAGTTCGTCCCAGATATTTTCAAATCAAGGAAGGAGGGTTCTCACCTTTGCTTCATCAATATGTTACTCCCTATGCTTCACACTTGTGCTCAGGTAAGGAAACGCCTGGGGATAATTGTAGCTGGGTGTCCATAAGAGTAGGAAAGCTCCTGTGTGCAAAGGTAGCTCGGTGTCCATAGTAATAGTAAAGTGCCTGTGTGCAAGGGTAGCTGAGTGTCCATAGGAGTAAGAAAGCTCCTGTGTGCAAGGGTAGCTGAGTGTCCATAGTAATAGGAAAGTGCCTGTGTGCAAGGGTAGCTGAGTGTCCATAGTATTAGGAAAGTGCTTGTGTGCAAGGGTAGCTGAGTGTCCATATGTGACGGATACCCCGCTACCCCAACTGGGTAGCGCCGTCGACCAGGTCCTTCCTCTGCCTGGAACAAGTGGCTATGTAGCCCAGGAAAGTGATTCTAGCAGGAGTCCACCCAAATAACTAGACAGACTAGCATTCAGGTGAAGCAAGAACTGATTTTATTGAAAAAACCCTCCAGACAGCCCGGCACCTTCATAGGAGCCACAGTCCCACATAATCCCAGTACCTAGGGGTAGCGGTTTCGGGGTGATCCCAGTGGAGCTCTCGGTCCCCAGATGCCACAGTCCAGAAATCAGCATGATTCGTTACTGGAGACCGGAGTCAGTCCGTTGAAGTTATGGGGTTAGGGCTGTCCAAAGGAGCTCCCCTCTGATAATTGCCACAGCTCTTGTCCTCCCTAGGGGCTACCAATCCCCAAAAGAGCGGAGCTCTGCGGCAAAGGGCTGCTGGAGCGACCAGGGGTAAAGTTACCGGGTGTCCTGTGGCCGACCGGGAGTTCCAGGAGCTCGGCCAGCCTTAGAGGAATTAGACGGGTGTCCGTTGTGAGGCGGCCGACCAGGAGTTCCAGGAGCTTGGCCAGCCTAGGAGGGCTTTCCTGGTCATACACCAGCTCTTCACAATACAAGCAAACAAAAGCTTCCAGAGATTGTGGTTGCTCTGAGGAGCCCAAAACCACTGAGAAACAACAGGGTTGAGGTTGTAGGGGGGTGGGGGGTAGCCTTAGCTGTCTGCTATCCGTGACATCTCCCCCCCTCCAGTTCGGCAGACCCGGCTAGACCCTTAACGGGTCAGCCTGGGGATGTCCGAGGAGTTTATGCCACTTCAGTCCGCTGGGAAAGTCCGTCAGCATTCCCATTTCTCTTTCCCCGTCGGTACTGGATGTCAAAGTTAAATGGCTGCAGGGCTAGGCTCCACCTCAACAGTCTCCCGTTGTCCCCGGAAACCCGGTTGAGCCATACTAGTGGGTTGTGGTCAGTAAGGACGGTGAAGGGTCTCCCATATAGGTAGGGCTGCAACTTCTTCAAAGCCCATACCAGCGCCAGACACTCCTTCTCAATTGCCGCGTAGCCTACTTCTCGGGGTAGCAGTTTGCGACTGATGTAGGCAACGGGGTGGTCCGCCTGGCTTAGTATGGCCCCCAACCCGAACATGGAGGCGTCTGTGTGGACAGAAAAACGTTTGGCTGGGATAGGAGCGGCCAATATTGGGGCAGAGATTAAGGCAGACTTAAGACTCTGGAAGGCTTTTTCACACTCGGGGGAACACAGGACCTGTTGGAAGTCGTTTACGGGTCAGGTCAGTCAGGGGTTTGGGGAGGGTGCTGTAATTAGGGACGAACCTTCGGTAGTAGCCTGCAGTACCCAGAAAGGCAAGGACTTTTGTTTTGGTCCTGGGGGTGGGCCAGTTAGCCACTGCCTTGACTTAGGCCACCGAGTCGGCTGCGGTAAGCAGCAACCAGAGCCGGTCAAATGATTGAACTTCCGAGCGCACAATGGTAAACTTACCTGGCTTCAAGGTTAGGCCGGCGGCTCGAAGACGATCTAATGCGACGACTAGGTGGACCAGATGGTCCTCCCAGGTCTCGCTATAGATGGCGGTCATCCAGGTATGCACAGGCATAGTCCTGGAGGCCATCCAACAGGCGGTCTACCATTCTTTGGAAAGTGGCTGGGGCGTTCTTCATTCCAAACGGCATGACCTTAAACTGATATAAGCCGAAGGGAGTGATGAAGGCAGACTTGGGGACAGACTCTGGGTCAAGGGGGATTTGCCAATAACCCTTGCATAGGTCGAGGGTGGTCAGGAAGTGGCCCCGGGCAATTCGATCTAACAGGTCATCTACTCGGGGCATGGGATAGGCGTCAGTGGTGGTGTTTCTGTCGTTGAGTCTACGGTAGTCAACGCAGAACCGGGTAGTTCCGTCCTTCTTGGGTACTAACACTACCGGGGAAGCCCAGGGACTGTTGGGACGGTTCAATGACACCGAGGTCCAACATTCCCTGGAGCTCCCAGTGCATACTGTCCCTGACAGCCTCTGGGACCCTGTAGGCAGCCTGTCACATGGGGGGTCTGTCCCGGGGTCTCCACCCGGTGGATGGCTGTGGTGGTAAACCCAGGGACAGTAGAGAACATGTCACTTCTTTGTTCCAAGAGTCGCCGGACCTGCCTTTTCTGTCCGGGCTCTAACCTATCATGTAGGGATATGTCATCCACCCCCTGGGGGATGTCAGTAGGTCTGGCAAGCTCCGGCATTGGAAGACCTCCACTGCCAGCGCACAGATAGTGGCCACATCTCTGGGTCTCTCTATGTATGCCTTTAACATGTTCATTTGAAAGGTCCGACGGATCCTTTCATCTGAACACTTCGCTACCAGGTATGTGATGGTGTTCAGTTGTTCCACAACCCGGTAAGGTCCTTGCCAAGAGGCCTGTAGCTTGTCAGTTTTGACAGGCTTCAGAGCTAGGACCTTCTGTCCCACGATCAGGGTTCGGGTACGGGCATTGCGATCGTACCATCGCTTCTGCCTGTGCTGAGAGGCTTGAAGGTTCTCATGTACCTGGGCAGCCAGGTCATTCAGCCGGTCTCTGAGCTGGAGTACATACTCCACAACAGAGTGCTCTCCCCCCCCCCCCCCGGTGTTACCCTCCCAGTGGGCTCGTACCAAATCTAGCGGGCCCCTAACCTTTCGCCCATATAGAAGTTCAAAGGGGGAAAACCCGGTGGATTCCTGAGGCACCTCTCGATATGCAAAGAGGAGGTGCGGCCGGAATCTCTCCCAGTCCTTGTGAGTGGCCGAGAATGTCCGAAGCAGTTGCTTTAGGGTCCCGTTAAACCTCACACAGCCTATTCGTCTGGGGATGGTAAGGGGCGCTGTGCAGGGGTTTAATCCCACACAACTCCCAGATTTATTGAGTGATTTCCGCAGTGAACTGCGTTCCCTGATCGGAAACCACTTCCTGAGGGAAACCTACCCTGGTGAATATCCGGAGCATCAAATCTGCTATGGTCTCTGCCTTGATATTGGCCAAGGGGATTGCCTCGGGGTATTGGGTGGCATAGTCCACCACTGTAAGGATGTATTTCTTCCCTGAGGGGCTGGGTCGAGCTAATGGCCCTACAATGTCTACTGCCACTCGGCTAAAGGGTTCCTCAATAATGGGCAGGGGATGGAGGGGAGCTTTCGTATGGTCACACGTCTTTCCTACCTTCTGGCAAACCTCACAGGATTTACAGTATTCCTTAATATCGGCTGTAATGCCTGGCCAGAAGAAGGTTTGAGTCAAGCGGTGGTGGGTCCTTTGCTTTCCTAAGTGGCCGGCTAAGGGGATGTCATGCCCTATGTTCAGTAGGTTGGACCGAAACTTCTTCGGTATGACCAGCTGGCGTTTGGGCACCGGTCCATTTCTCCTCTTGGAGATCCGGTACAGGAGCTCTCCCTCCCACTGGAACCATTAGTCTCCGGGGCCCTGGGTGTCAGCACCTACTTGGTCTCGGGAAGGGGCTAGGGTCGGGTCGCTCAAGGTTTCTTTGGCAAAGTCAGAGGGGGTCGCCAAGGTGGGGGTGTCAGTAAGTTCGGGGTTAGTGGGGACGGGCAGTTGGGGAAAGGTAGGAGTCGGGGTGGTAGGTCTTACCTGGGTCCCCAGAGTTGGTGAGGTGGCTTGGCATCTGGCCTGCTGGCGGGTAGTCACTGGGCAGGTATCCGGAGAGGCATCCCCCACAAAGGCGGACACAAGGTGGCCGAGGTAGTTTCCCAACAGGACCTCGGCAGGGATGTGGTGCATAACCACCACTTCTACATTGCGGGAGTCGGTTTTCCAGTCCAAATGGACCCAGGCTGTAGGAATCCTGAGAACCTCACCTCCCGCTACCCTCACAGTAAGGGTGCGCCCAGTGCAGCCTGAGGGGGGAACAAGGTGAGGTTGGATCAAAGAAACGGTGGCCCCCGTATCTCTCATTCCTTGAGCTGCCTGCCCATTGACCCAGACAACTTGCCGGTGTTGTTGTCGGTTGTCTTGGTCCATTGAGCTGACATGGTGCAAGACACCCACTTCTTCTCCTGTCCACTCAGCATAGGGGTCGGAGCTCGCTCTATGGGCACAATGGGCAGCGGCCTGATAGATGCGGGCTTGAGGAGACCCCCACAAGGTTGAGGCAGAGTTCCTTGGTGGCTGGGCGGGGGGGTTTCGTTGTCTGGTTGGGCAGTTCCATATAACATGTCCGGGGTGTCCACTCCCATAACACCCCCGGAGATTGTTGCTCCCAGCTGGGTAAACAGGAGGCAGCCGGGTTTATGGCTGCCGAAAGACCGTTGTGGGTCGAGCTGGGGCTGGAGTGGAGTGAGTTGCTGGCCGGGGGTCGGTGGCCGCCTGGCGCCGGGCATCCACATACTGATCGGCCAGGGCGGCGGCTTGGTCAGCTGTTCTGGGTCCCTTGTCTTTTACCCAGTCCCTTAACACTGCTGGGGTGCAGTTGTAGAACTGCTCCAAGAGGATGAGTTTAACAGCTTCGTCTAGGGTGGTGATGTGGCACCCAGTAACCCGGTTATAGTTGCCTTGATCTTCGGAGGGGACAGTGTGGAAAGACTCCAGGGCCCTACCGGATAGTTTCCCAATTAAGATAGTAACCATATCGGCATTAGTGACCCCATGCATCCGGCACTGGGTCTCGAACAGCTGTAGGTAGCGGTCGATTTCCTCGCTCCCATCATCCTGGAAGGTTCGGAAAGCCCCGTGAGGTAGTTTCTTGAGCCGGGAAGGGGGGTCCAGGGGATCCGGCATGACCCCCCCCCCCATAGACTTCTGAAGCTCCAACATGTGTATCTTGTTGGCGTCCGTCACTATCCGAGTAATGATCTCCTCTGGGAGTTAGGTTCATAGAGAGCCAGTTGCCACTGTACCTGCCGCTGTTTGTCAGATGTCGTAGTCTCTGGAGTGGAGGCTGTACTGGGCTGTCCTCCGCTTTGGTCGCTGTCCGACCCACCAGCCTGTTCGCTAGCCCGATCGTCTGCAGCAACGTTGTCAATTCTTCCTTCCGTAGCCCATGGTATTGCTCCATCCGGCAAGATCTTCAGTTGGTGGTTTGGACGTTCCAGGTAGAGGGAAGTATCCCACCGCTGCCAACCAATGTGACGAATACCCCGCTACCCCGACTTGGTAGAGCCGTCAACCGGTTCCTTCCTCTGCCTGGAACAAGTGGCTATGTAGCCCAGGAAAGTGATTCTAGCAGGAGCCCACCCAAATAACTAGACAGACTAGCATTCAGGTGAAACAAGAACAAGATTTTATTGAAAACACACACTCCTTTTATACAGACAGCTCATCTTGATAAGACTCTGGACAGTCACACTATTTTCCCACCATTCCCGCTGCTCCAGACAGCCCGGCACCTCCATAGGAGCCACAGTCCCACATAATCCCAATACCTAGGGGTGGCGGTTTCGGGGTGATCTCGGTGGAGCGGGCACTTCCAATGTGACATTTTAAAGCTCTCGGTCCCCAGATGCTACAATCCAAAAATCAGCATGATTCCTTATTGGGGGTGGAGTTACAGTCCGTTGAAGTTATGGGTTAGTGGTGTCCAAAACCCCCGGTTCCCAAAGGAGCGCCCCTCTGATAATTGCCACAGCTCTTGTCCTCCCTAGGGGCTACCAATCACCAAAAGAGCGGAGCTCTGTGGCAAAGGGCTGCTGGAGCGACTAGGGGTAAAGTTAGCGGGTGTCCTGCTGTCTTGTGGCCGACCAGGAGTTCCAGGAGCCCCGCCAGCCTAGGAGGGTTTTCCTGGTCATACACCAGCTCTTCACAATACAAGCAAACAAAATCTTCCAGAGATTGTGGTTGCTCTAAGGAGCCCAACACCACTGAGAAACAGGGTTGAGGTTGTAGGGGGGTGGGGGGGGTAGCCTTAGCTGTCTGGTATCCGTGACACCATAGTAATAGGATAGTGCCTGTGTGCAAGGGTAGCTGCGTGCCCATAGTAATGGGAAAGTGCCTGTGTGCAAGGGTAGCTGCGTGTCCATAGTAATAGGAAAGTGCCTGTGTGCAAGGGTAGCTGCGTGTCCATAGTAATAGGAAAGCTCCTGTGTGAAGGGTAGCTGGGTGTCCATATGAGTAAGAAAGCTCCTGTGTGCAAGGGTAGCTTGGGTGTCCATATGAGTAGGAACGCTCCTGTGTGCAAGGGTAGCTGAGTGTCCATAGTAATAGGAAAGTGCCTGTGTGCAAAGGTAGCTCGGTGTCCATAGGAGTAAGAAAGCTCCTGTGTGCAAGGGTAGCTGGGTGTTCATAGTAGTAGGAAAGCGCCTGTGTGCAAGGGTAGCTGAGTGTTCATAGTAATAGGAAAGTGCCTGTGTGCAAGGGTAGCTGGGTGTCCATAGTAATAGGAAAGTGCCTGTGTGCAAGGGTAGCTGCGTGTCCATAGTAATAGAAAAGTGCCTGTGTGCAAGGGTAGCTGGGTGTCCATAGTAATAGGAAAGATCCTGTATGCAAGGGTAGCTGAGTGTCCCTAGTAATAGGAAAGTGCCTGTGCGCAAGGGTAGCTGGGTGTCCATAGTAATAGGAAAGTGCCTGTGTGCAAGGGTAGCTGGGTGTCCATAGTAATAGGAAAGCTCCTGTGTGCAAGGGTAGCTGGGTGTCCATAGTAATAGGAAAGCTCCTGTGTGCAAGGGTAGCTGGGTGTCCATAGTAATAGGAAAGCGCCTGTGCGCAAGGGTAGCTGGGTGTCCATAGTAATAGGAAAGCGCCTGTGTGCAAGGGTAGCTGCGTGTCCATAGTAATAGGAAAGTGCCTGTGTGCAAGGGTAGCTGGGTGTCCATAGTAATAGGAAAGCGCCTGTGTGCAAGGGTAGCTGCGTGTCCATAGTAATAGGAAAGCTCCTGTGTGCAAGGGTAGCTGGGTGTCCATAGTAATAGGAAAGTGCCTGTGTGCAAGGGTAGCTGGGTGTCCATAGTAATAGGAAAGCGCCTGTGTGCAAGGGTAGCTGGGTGTCCATAGTAATAGGAAAGCGCCTGTGTGCAAGGGTAGCTGGGTGTCCATAGTAATAGGAAAGCGCCTGTGTGCAAGGGTAGCTGGGTGTCCATAGTAATAGGAAAGCGCCTGTGTGCAAGGGTAGCTGAGTGTCCATAGTATTAGGAAAGCTCCTGTGTGCAAGGGTAGCTGGGTATCCATAGTAATAGGAAAGTGCCTGTGTGCAAAGGTAGCTGAGTGTCCATAGTAATAGGAAAGCGCCTGTGTGCAAGGGTAGCTGGGTGTCCATAGTGATAGGAAAGTGCCTGTGTGCAAGGGTAGCTGGGTGTCCATAGTAATAGGAAAGCGCCTGTGTGCAAGGGTAGCTGGGTGTCCATAGTAATAGGAAAGCGCCTGTGTGCAAGGGTAGCTGGGTGTCCATAGTAATAGGAAAGCGCCTGTGTGCAAGGGTAGCTGGGTGTCCATAGTAATAGGAAAGCGCCTGTGTGCAAGGGTAGCTGGGTGTCCATAGTAATAGGAAAGCGCCTGTGTGCAAGGGAAGCTGAGTGTCCATAGGAGTAAGAAAGCTCCTGTGTGCAAGGGTAGCTGCGTGTCCATAGTAATAGGAAAGCGCCTGTGTGCAAGGGTAGCTGAGTGTCCATAGTAATAGGAAAGCTCCTGTGTGCAAGGGTAGCTGAGTGTCCATAGTATTAGGAAAGCTCTTGTGTGCAAGGGTAGCTGAGTGTCCATAGTATTAGGAAAGTTCCTGTGTGCATGGGTAGCTGGGTGTCCATAGGAGTTGGAAAGCGCCTGTGTGCAAGGGTAGCTGAGTGTCCATAGGAGTAGGAAAGCGCCTGTGTGCAAGGGTAGCTGGGTGCCCATAGTAATAGGAAAGTTCCGGTGTGCATGGGTAGCTGGGTGTCCATAGGAGTTGGAAAGCGCCTGTGTGCAGGGGTAGCTGGGTGTCCATAGGAGTAGGAAAGTGCCTGTGTGCAAGGGTAGCTCGGTGTCCATAGGAGTTGGAAAGCGCCTGTGTGCAAGGGTAGCTGGGTGTCCATAGGAGTAGGAAAGTGCCTGTGTGCAAGGGTAGCTGGGTGTTCATAGTAATAGGAAAGCGCCTGTGTGCAAGGGTAGCTGGGTGTCCATAGGAGTAAGAAAGCTCCTGTGTGCAATGGTAGCTGGGTGTCTATAGTAGTAGGAAAGCACCTGTGTGCAAGGGTAGCTGGTTGTCCATAGGAGTAGGAAAGCTCCTGTGTGCAAGGGTCACTGGGTGTCTATAGTAGTAGGAAAGCCCCAGTGTGCAAGGGTAGCTGGGTGTAATGTCCCTTTAACTGGGCTCCACCCCTTTAGCCTTTATAACTTCACTTCCCCTTGTACACATTGCTTGATTATTTTGTGTACTCTGAGTTCCTCTCTGGATACTCAGTCACTTTGTCTCAAGTCCTTATTTTTGTTACAATTGATATTCCTTTGATTCCTATACTGGAACCTTTGTGGCTATTTGTACCCTTAGCCCTCTTCACTTCATTGTGCTTTTCAACTACCCTTGCTCCGCTGTCTACGGACTATTCTTGGTTTGAGGATCCGGATCTACCTTACTGGCATATCCCGCCACTCATTTCCACGCTGAGGATCACACGCTGCATACTGCTCACGCAGCTCTCACCTGCATGCTCTGCTGCTCTGTTTGCTATTTCATCTCCGGAACGACCGCATCTACTTGGATACCACCTACCTGGGTTTTGTCACGCAAGTACTTTAGCTCATGTTTGGAGTATACTTGTCTCTCTCAGTGTGTTTCATATTTATCTGCTAATCCACTAACTGCATTAAGTTGCTTCCTTAAAGGGACACTGTAACCAAAAAATTTATTTCCTGATTCTGATTGAGCATGACATTTTAAGCAACTTTCTAATTTACTCCTAACATCAAATTTTCTTCATTCTCTTGGTATCTTTATTTGAAATGCAAGAATGTAAGTTTAGATGCCGGCCCATTTTTGGTGAACAACCTGGGTTGTCCTTGCTGATTGGTGGATAAATTCATCCACCAATAAAAAGGTGCTGTCCAGAGTACTGAAACCAAAAAAAAGCTTAGATGCTATCTTTTTCAAATAATGATAGCAAGAGAATGAAGAAAATTTGATAATAGGAGTAAAATAGAAAGTTGCTTAAAATTTCATGCTCAATCTGAATCACGAAAGAAAATTTTTGGGTACAGTGTCCCTTTAAACTGTGTTTGCTTGCCTGCCTGTGTCTCACTTAACTTGCTTGTACTCCACCCTGAGACTATACTTAACATTTAACTGCAGCTTGCAAGCATTAACCTGTTACTCTCCAGTGTTGAATATTCTTGGAAGAACTCTGCTCTCTGACATAACTTTACTTATAATCAGTTTCTACCATATATATATATATATAATTTTATATATTCCATTGCTGGTTCTTTTCTGTATTAACTGCTGTTGATTTGATTACCAATTGTTCAGGTTCATAACTTTTGGTGTTCAGTTATTCAGCTACACTTAATCTGTTTGCCAGTTTTAAGTAATTATAAACAGATTATTACTCTGGGTGTCCATAGGAGTAAGAAAAGCCCCTGTGTGTAAGGGTACCTGGGTGTCCATAGTAGTAGGAAAGCCCCTGTATTCAAGGGTAACGGTGTCCATAGGTGAAGTAAAGAACCTGTGTACAAGGGTAGCATGAGCAGCTATATGTGGTTGTAAAAAGGAAGTTGAGCAGTTGGGTGTGTGTATATAGAAGCAGGTGTATTCATGGTGGGTGGGCTTAAATGAACAGTAAAAACCTTGAGACTTTAATATAACATGTTTAGATATGTGTAATAAAACATCTTTCCGATACCCTTCCATTGTTTGTTTATTTTTTTCCCTTTTTCATGTCATATAGCTTTGTTAATTGTGGTTTCCATAATTCTTGGAGCTGTAAAATGCACACTGCAGATTTTTCAAGGCTTACCCTGCTGCACATTTTTTTAACCTTCTTTAACTGCTAACAACTGCAAATCAATTCTCTTTATACTAAATGGCCATCACTAGCCTTGTTGTCTGCAAATTCAAGCCCTGATTGGCTCATCCAAATAAGGCAACTGGAGGGTGGAATTTGACTATTGAAACACAACTACAGTGAACAAGAGGTTACTTTGTTTAAGTGGATATAGTAAATGAGTCAAATTTGGTAAAAATCTGAGATAGTAATTGAGCACCCCCAAATAAGAACGGTCAGGAATCAGACTGAGACGAGAAGTGCAAAAATAATCACACCTTTATTAATAGCAAAAAATAAAAAGTCCACAAGTCAAATAATAAGCCAGGAGTCAAAACCAGAGCTGCTAGTCAGACGAGCCAAGGCAGGAGCCAAAGCGAATAGTAAGACGAGACGGAATCAAGAACAAGGAGAACAGATGAGTCGGGAACAAGCTAGGGATCAGGAACCAGGAGGGACGTCAGACAGCCAGGTAATACACAGGAACTCTCACAAACAGGTCTGAGACTATGCAAGGGCAAAGCATAATGAACAGAGGCCCTTTAAATAATAAGTGATTAGGGGTTAATAAGTATAATGTAGGTGGCGGTGGGCTCCGGGAGCAGAGGAATAGGGGTTAATACGTTTATTAGAGTGGCGGTGGGCTCCGGGAGCGACGGTATATGGGGTTAAACAGTTTAGTATAGTGGCGGTGTATAGTGACAGGGCATAAATAAAGCTGGGAAAAAGCCGAAGAGCAGCGAGATCGATGACCGCTGATCATTGCCCTGTACTTGGCGCGCTGCTTTTTGACAGCTTTTTTGTTAAATATGGAGAGCGTATTCAGGTCCGCGGCAGCGATGTTAGGCGAGCGTATTGGTGCAGGTGAATGCAGCACAGTTGACAGGTTGATAAATAGGCCCCATGGTGTCAGGAACAAGGCCAGAGTCACTTCTGAGTAGAAAAGGTATAAAGAGTGCTAAGAATAGCACACAAGCTAAGTTAAAATGCACAGCCCAGGCAGAAGAGTATCCAGTGAGCCGGCCTGCTAATCGGACATAACTTAGTGAGGCCCCTGGCTCTAACTGCAGTAGTATTTCTACTCTACTGATAGGATGCCTGCTGACTCCTTCCTCTGGTATCATGCTGCCCACATTAAGTATAGAGCAGCACCGGGAACATTTAAGAACCTGACAAACAACCGTTAAATCCACAAATATTTGTTTATTTTCTTCCTTCACCAAAACATGCAAGTGACATGTAGTATAGCACATGCATATCAGAGGGACATGTGCAAGAAAAGGCAGACTCCACCCTTTCAAAAGAGGGGTTGCATGTCTTTCTAGATAGGGGGCAAGATATGGGCTCTAGACGGCCCCAGATCGGCATCAGTAGCAGTGAGGAAGTGTTTCTGCTTCTTGACATTGACTCTTTCCATGTTATTTAATCATGCAGGAGGAGCAGTCACTGTTTAAATGTTGACTTTGTTTATATTCTAGGTGTAATATGTTTTCACATTAAAGGGCTATAAAGGCATAAAAGTGAAAGAAGACACGCTTACAAGAAGTATTAAAGCACTCTCTTAGAAAGAAAATAAAAGTCAAATTAATTTACTCATATCATTTTATATACATTTTAATTAAATATATATAATTCTATGGAAGCCTGTTATCAAATCATCTAGCAATAGAAGACTTTTTATAGTGATTTAATTTAGTAAATGGAAAATATTTTATTGCTATTGTTATTACTGTAGACATTTCACTAACTGTTTATTGCTGGAGTGTACCTATGCTATGTAGTTACCAGACCCACCAACACAATGAAATTTAACTGCAATCCAGCTCCAACACAATTATCACCAACAGTAACCCAGCCACACTACTATTTCTTTTTTTTTTTTTTTTTCATCAAGTCCACACTACTATTTCTAACCACAAACCAGTCCCACAGCCATTATCCAAAAGGGCTCAATTCCTGTACGTCTAGCTACCTATACATATTATACCACCACCACAAATCCTTGTAAGTATTTCATCCTTTCCTAAGCTAGATTCAGGATGTTATTGGTGCCTTTCCATCTATACCGCTCCTGAATAGCTCACAGTGCCAAGCTCAGGAGCAGAAGTGTAGTCTACACCTTGGTGAAAGTTATATACATATCGGTTCATCACAATGTTTTATTATTATTGGCATGTTAACAGCTGCAGAATACCCTTTTTGATTTTGACGCAATCACAATCAGCCATTTTAAATGTTTATCACCAGCACTTCATTATTGGTTTGATGAAAAGAGCCCTATAAATGCGTAATTTTTGTTTTGCTGATCACAATACAAATTCTCAATACTATATACATAAATGCACAAGACCAAGGCCATTTTTCATTTATCAAATCTCACAGCTAAAAGGACTTCAAAAACCCAGGACAATACACCAAAAGTTTTCAAATCTATCATTGGATATTACCATGAGCAATGCACAATATCACCCACCACCATATTGGATGACCTTAGGTAGCAACGTCACCATGCAGTTACAAATATGAGGCCAAGAAGGGTAATGTCTATCCAGGAAGGGACCCCTTGGTTAGGAAGCGACTAAAGGCCTGATTATCCTGCTTGGAGAGAAATTGTACTGCAGACTTCATAGGAGCTGAGCTTGCTGAATGCTCAAAGAAAATGGGCGGAACCCTCCAGCACTGCGAGATCTCTTTCAGTTCTGTCTGCCAATACCCAGTTTGCTACAAATTAGTTGTTGTTTTTTTTTAATAAATAAAAAGATCCATTTTTTTCTGTAGTATAACTGCCCTCCCTCAATACCCTACCCCTCTCCTAGATCTCTTTCCCAACACGTATCCCCCCTGTCCCTCCCACTAAACTTTTGCTGTAGTGTAGCAGTCCCACCCGCTCCCGGACCTCACACCTCCTCCCGCCCCCTCCAGCGATGGGCCGGCCTCCTGCCTCCCTCCTATCCCTCCCACGCCACCAACGATCGGCATCATCGCTGGCAGATGCAGAGAATTCCAAAGAGTGGCCCTCTCAGCATTGGTTGCTTACCAGAGGGTATTGCAGGATGCCTCAATAAGCGATCACGATTGCTTCCAGCGCTTAAAACCACTGAGGACATGCAAGGTGCGTCCTTGGTCGTTAATTAATGGTTTTTGTAGGACGTAGCTTGAACGTCCTTGGTCGTTAAGGGGTTAGATAAAGCAATGATTTTTACAAATTTTGATAATGTTTTTAAAGTTTCTGTGTTACTTAGCAGCATACTTTGTATATTTCTGTGTATCTTTTACAATTTACACTGCACTTTGTATTTTCTGTATTGTATAATAAAATACAGCTTCAGAAAGTGGGTGTGACAGGGGAGTTACCTGGGCTGAAAGGGGAGTTCCCATGGTATGTCTGAAGCTCTTTCATAAGTCTTGTAAAATGCTGTAAGCATAAACAAGCTGGTCTCATTAATTTTTCTCGGCAGCTGTATGGAACTGAAGTTTGCTCAAAATTTACAATATGCTTATTTAACTGTCAGGAAAGTAATATATACTAAACTATAGGCAAAAGCAAGTTAAATTGTAGTGAAAACATGTCAGTTTAATTTGTAATTGATGCAAACTGAGTCATTATATCAGCCCCAGGTGTTTTCCAATTACACTCTTCCCTATGAAATTCTGTATCTCAGAGAGTGTCATTATTTTCTATTGAAGGCATCTTTCATCATTCTGGGACTTCCATGTTCCACCCTTTTTCTTATAGAATTCAGTGAGTTCAGCCCCTTGGACGTCTGCTCTATAATTTATCTCCAGACTAGATAATCTTTGCTTATCAGATCCATATAAAGTAATAAAGCTCTCTGGGAAACAGAAGCTGACAGTATTTAAATATTATTTTAAATACAAGAAATACAAAATGCAATGTAATTTGTAAAATATACACATAAATATACAAAGTATGATCCTAATTTGTTAAAGTTAAACAGAAACAGTGAAAGCATAATAATAATGTGGAAAATCACAATCCTAAATACGCTGCTGGAAACAAAATAGAAATTGCAAAACTTAAATCTAATAAAACGTAATCTGATGTAAAGTAATATGAAATAAAAATCACAAAGTGTAAATGCAGCAGAACTGTCATGATATGCAGTGCTATATTGCACTTGGCTTGTCTCTCCTTCACATACATGCAGGGAACACCCCTTGGAGAAGTATGGCGAAATCTACCTTTTAAGAATTTCACTAGGGATCTTGCTGTGCTGGAGGATCATTTTAGATCATCTCACCTGAGAGGAGAGCTTTAGATCATCAGGTAAGACACCCAGTCGCAGAGCAAAGGATAAAGCCCAAGATGTGACCATTAAGAGATGGGCCAAGGCATATTCAGACAGGCAAAGTCATCAGCAGGCAGACAAAGTACGGTACAGAAGCTCAATCCAAAACAAAAGTAAAGTCAAAACTGGAAAAGGTAGAAGAGGTACCAAGTTAGAATCCAAAATGAAAGTCGAGTTGAGGTCAGAGGTAGCACTGTGGGCAAAACAGGTACAGTCAGAATCCAAATGAGTAGTTGTGTTCTGGCAGAAAGTCAATACCCAGTTCAGCAGAGTAGTAGTTAGGGCATTCAGAAGAAACCTCTATATATGGGCACTAGCGAAGGTAAGAACACATGGGAAGATAGCCCACCGTCCAAAAGCCAATGAGGAATTAGTGCATCGATAATAGCACGGTGGCAGTGTGTGTGCAACAGAATAAACTGTAGCGTGCAAACTGTAGCGACTTAAAGAGACATACACACATATCTGTTTTGGAATACAACAGGTTAATTGCACACGTCACCTATTCCCATAAGGTAACATTAAAAGGGAACAATTAAGATACAGACACTTTAACTTGTGATGTAATCAACATTTTATTTGTCTTTAAAGGGATATGAAACCCTAAAAAATTCTTAATGATTCAGGTGGAACAAACATTTTTAAACGTCTTTCCAGTTTACTTCTATTATCACTTTTGCTTCATTCTCTTGGCATCCTTTAGTGAAGGAGCAGTAATGCACTACTGTGAGCTAGCTGACACATCAGTAAGCCATTGAGAAGAGTCATATATGTGCAGCCACCTGAGGCTTCCTATGTATTATTTTCAACAAAGGATAAAACGAGAACTAAGCAAATTAGAGAATAGAACCAAATTAAAAAGGTGTTTAAAATTGTATGCTGTATGGGAATCATGAAGAAAAAAACCAAAAACATACACATAAAACATTTCATAGATGTTAACTGACAAAATTAATTTATTGTTTGATTTATGAAATCAGTGAAAGTGTTTCATTATAATTAAAATTACAATTAACGGGATATAACAGTGTGTTAGAACAATGTGCTAATGTGCTGCAGCATGCCTCTAACTATGAGGCTGATCACAGCCTTCAGCTTGTTTTTGGAAGATAATTCATTTCTTAAGCAACAGTAAAGTCAGTATGTTTTTCCAGTGATCACAATCTTAAAATACTTTTGATTTTAATAATCCTGAAGCTCAAAATGGCTATCTCCCCCCAAAAAATCAAAAATTTCATTAATGTCCCAAATTAATAATTAAAAAATCAATTGTGCAGGATTAAAGGGCCACTAAAATCAAAATTAAAGTTTAATGATTCAGATAAAGCAATCAATTTAAAAAAAAGTTCCAATATACTTTAATTATCAAAACATGTACTATTTTTATATGCAAACTTTCTGAGGCTCCAGCTTCTACTTGTATTACTTGTATGTGTGTGTGTATATATATGTGTGTATATATATATATATATATATATATATATATATATATATATATATATATATATATATAATATTATATTTTATAATTGGAATCAAACATAAATGGTTAACGCAGGGAGATATGCTTTAAGCAAAATTATTAACATTTACATGACAGATTTTTTTCCCATAGCAGCCTGCCCATTTTAAAGTGCTGAATACATCTAAAAAAAAGAAGAAAAATAATGACGCTGGGAACAATTATGCAGAGCAAACAAATGTAAATTGTTGAAGAAAAGAATCTTTGTTCTAATGTTCTCCAAATGTAAGTACCATAGTAAGAGGAAGATATATAACAATCCTTCTAAGTTCACATTACAGTTAGTTTTATACTTTATAAAGAAAAGGTTGTTGAAGTTGATGGAAACAAATGACAAAAAAAGGAAAATCTGTCTGTATAAGAACAATGGCTAAAAGCCTTTAAAATGTTTCTTTAAGAAGAGTATTTAACCAGGGCTTCCTGAGGTCAAGGACAAAGGAAAATATTTCAGGCTTAAGAAAGTAATAAGAGAAAAGTGTGTCAGGACTGAAATGGCATTAAATAAATAGAGATCAAAGCTTTATTTAAGGTAGAGATATGCACAACTATAAATGATGCCATAAAGAAAATTTGACAGTTAAACCACATTTTAAAGTCAGCAAAAGAGATGTCTAATTTAAAACAGATCTCGTAGAGGAAAAGACTATAGTCCTAACATTTTTCTTTTTTTACTTGTCTTTGAACTATTTATAAAAATGGTAAAGAATAGAACGTTGTTGTTTTAAAACCTGGCAAAACAGAATGTGGGAATTACCAAATCAGTAGAATAACAAGTCAAAAAAATAGAATAAAAATAATGGACATATACTTATGTATTATAAGTATATTTCCATTTTTTTATTCTATTTTTTTTGTCCTACTGATTTGGTAATTCCCACATTCTGTTTTGCCAGGTTTTAAAACTGAGCCATTAATTCACATTTATATCTGTGATACGTTTTTGAGGCAAATTCAATGAACGTAACTTAGTAACATAGTAGATGAGGTTAAAAAAAGACAGAAGTCCAGAGACACCGGAGAGTGCATCACCCATGTGGCGACCCATGGATAGAGGATCCTTGCTAACCGCAACTAATTTGGAGGGTAAGCTAACCTTGGTCTATCATCACGAACCTCCTTTCCTGTACATTTTTCATAGACCTGAGACTATTCTAGATCACCTCCTGGCCCTACTCACAGGTCCTAGGCGAACACAGCCACTCTACCCTAGGCCTTACCTTGCCTTACCTGACCTTAAATGGGCCCTTCTCCCAGAACATTTTAACTGTAAGGAGCCACATATAACCTACCTTGAGGAAATAACCTACCAGTCAACACTTGGGGAACAATAGAATCCTATGACTCTACTCACTTTGATGATATTGTTGGCAACACTCCCCCATTTCCCACCTGGCCCTCCCAGGTGGGTCATACCCACTGTGCCTTTTACCCACATCGTCATAAGTTGACAACCTTCCCTGGATAGAGGTGTTGCTCCTTACCCTCTCCCTAACTACCCATCCATGCCTCATTGAGAGGTAAAATCCAGAGGGGTCTGCCTTCAGTCCCTGCAGCATACATGCTGACCTCACCATGAACAGCATACCTAAACAACTACTCACTATGACACCCTAAGAAACACAAGCTAACGCGTCAGATTTACCCTTTTGAGCCTATGTGAGAGTAGACATCTAGTGCTTCACCACAGCGTCTACCCTTGATAATTAGAAGTCTACACACATCTCTCCTACGCTGTACTCCTTTCGTCATCATCCCTAATGACGCATAACCAGCAAAGAAAGTCAAATCAGAAAAAGAAGGTCATGGACCATTTTCATCTTTCACCCTCGATCCAGCCAGATGGTTCAGATGACGACCTATCAGACTCAAACACTCCTCTGGAGAACAACCTGACGTCCTCATTAACTACTTCTAGTACTAACAACACTAGGGGAGAGAACAGATGCCCTAGAGAGGAAGCAAGACGATCTCATTGTTGAACATACAAACCTCCTAGCTTACTTAGAGAACCTGGCCTCCCAAGTTTCCTCACTCAAGGCAAAAATTGCTGACTTAGACGATAGGTCTAGGAGAAATAACTTGAGGATCAGGGGTGTCCCTGAGTTTATCACTCCCCAAGACCTTGAATCCTATCTTACAGAACTATTCAAGGAATTGATACCTGAGGCTGCAGACTCTGACCTCATGATGGACCGTGATCACAGAGTAGCTTCTGAAAAAGACCTTTGCAGACTTCACTCAAATATTGAGAATCCAAAACATCAAATATAGATGGGGCTTCACTGTGAAGCTCCTCATCACCAAAGATGGACACTTATACACGGCCTCTATGCCACAACAAGCCAAAACACTACTCCAGCAATGGAAACTCCTCTTGGAAGAACCTGCTGACCACTCAGATTCATCTTCTTGGATTTCTCCGCTACGGGCCAGTGCTCCAGAGGGGCAACCTCTGCGGCATAGACCTACTGAGACCTAGCAGAAACCACCTTAGGAGAGCCTCCTAATTCACCAGTATCCTTTACCTTAATCATATCTGTACAGGTTTAACTACCTCTAGAGTTACAGGTTCTGCTGGAACTGACCTTTTTCATTTAGTTCCCTTAAAGAGGGTTATGATGTTACTGGGATGTTTACTGTTCTTATTAAATAAATGTTTGAGGCATGCACTTGGCATGCTTCAGAAGTTTAATAGTTGGATATACCTTTGTTTAGATGTACAATTTTTGCCTCATACTTTTAACACTGTTATGCTCTATATTGCATACCAAAGGGTTTGGCCGGGGAGGTACATACGTTGTATTCCTTAAATCCTTTCATTATCCGGATGGATATAGCAATATAGCCTTCCTGTATTGCAGAATTTACGCATATGTGTGTGCCCTCTTGGTTATACCCATCGCCCATAGTTTGTGATACCTTGTTATAGAGGTCTTTACTTAATGTTTCTATCTGTATAACTGTTAACCAATGTAGTTTTCATTCAACACACTGTTATGTCTTATATTTATCACCCAAGGGTTTGGTCGAGGGGATACATGCACTACATCCCTTACACACCTCCCCTCTCCGGATGGATGCAACGGTGTAATTTTTCTACACTACAGAATTCATGCTTGTGTGTGTGTGTCCTTGGGTATATCCTCCTTCTATAGCTCAAAATACCTTGTGACAGAGATCCTTACTTAATGCTTTATCTCCACACTGTTGACCAAAGTAGTTTTATGTTCATGAAGCAATGAAGCCAATAATTATATGTCTTCTCTGATGCAGGCCCTTCTCTCCCCCCACCCAATACAGTTAAGTAAATGTATACTTATGGAAGTGGTTATCCTGGGGGTTACAAAATGGAGCCCTTAGGATAGCCTTGGGCAGTGCATTTATGTGCTGACCACTGTTTTGCTATGTTCTATAACCATGCTACCTATGCCCATTGCAAATTGCCAAACCTGTTCTCCCTCTTTCTTTCTCTTCCTGCCTTTTCTTTTTCTTTCTTTCTTTCTCTCCCCTCCCCCCTTCCCATGCCTAAATGGACCCCCCTGGACTACACAATTAACATGTACACCCGAATAGATGGCCTCTTTGACGCTCTCTACCCTTAACATGAAGGGACTCAACACCCCCACTAAACGAAGCCTGCATTTAAGGTACCTTAAAAATAGTAAAATTGAAGTTGCGTTTATACAAGAGACTCACTGGACAAACCCACCCACACACACATTCAAGTCCTCTCTTTACCCAGTCTGTGAAAGAGTTTCTTACACCAAAAAAGAGGGTAGTTGCGATACTGATTAGAAGTGATGTAGCTTACTCACCAATATCCATTGATAGAGACACGGAAGGTAGATTCCTCATTATAGTGTGCAAACTCAATAACACCCTATACACCCTGGTTAACGTATATGCACCCAATGATCACCAAGACTTGTTTCTCAAGAAGCTCCTCTGTAGGATTGACCAGGTCAAGAGAGCGACTCTACTGTTAGGGGGAGATTTAAACTCCACATGAGTCCCTACTCTAGACATAAGAAACCCTAAGGGGGGCGCAGATAGACCCAAAAACAGTGCTTGCATCCAAGCTTTTCCGGGACCGAATGACACAATATAATCTATTCGATATATGGTGCTGCCTACACTAAACTGATCGGGATTATACGTTCTATTCCACAGCCCACCATTCCTACTCCTGCATAGATGCCATTTTTAGTGATCCTTAGACTGAGATCAGGCTAAAAGAGCAAAGATATCTATATGTCCCTGGTCTGATCATGATATGGTGATGGTCCACATTAACCCACTTACTTTAGAGGGACAGACCGGGTTATGGAGACTACTAGACTATTTGATAAAAAAACCTGTGGACCCTCCAGACTGCCACTGACCTACAGGAATATTTTCAACTAAATGACGATGGACAAGTTTCAGAGACTACACTATGGGCTTCCATGAAAGCATACATTCGAGGGACTCTGATTAAGAGAGTGGCACAGTTACATAAAAACAGGGAGCCACTCTAGCACAATTATTTGGGGAACTAAGAATGATTGAATGTGAGAATAAGAATAAACCTGAAACTACTCTTGCAACACGCATAGGTGCCCTTAGAGCTAACAGTAAAAGAGACGCAAAAAGTACAGGATAACATAATGCGATTCCGAAAACGTTTTTACTATAAAGGCAACAGGGCAGATAGGCTTCTTGCCAATAAGCTTAGGGCCCACACTAAATCCACTCGAATACTGAAGATTCATACTGCACAGGACACAATTTGCTCCCCTAAAGCCATAGGGGAAGCCTTTATGGCATACTACAGCTCCCTATATTACATTAAAGGATTACTTTCTGTTATAATTTTTAAGCTAAACAACTAACATATTAAAGTTAATAAACATTAATTAAAACCTACTGACCTATATTTTCTCCAAAACGAAGTTTCATAACGTTCTAAAAGTTATATCTTTTATTCGCCGATGATGTCACGTTATCCTGCCCACTATTTTCAGCACTGCATGTTCAAAATACTTAAACCAATAACTTTGTGTTTAAAGCTCCATTTTGAAACCTAGGTATTGTAAACGGATTGGTACAGAGCAAAGGATACCCACGGAGTGGGTTTGGAAAACAATTAAATTTGCAGACAAGATTTCTGATATACGGTAGAGATATGTTAATGAAATACTATTGATAAAAAGCGTATTTGGGGTAGTTAGTTAGTAACAGGCATAGAAAATATTTACTTACAGTGGCCCTTTAACCCTCAATTACTGGTGGATCAGTATCCTTTACCATGGATTGAAGAATTGTTTAGTTCTCTGGCAGGGGGTGAAAAATTTACAAAAATGGACTTGCATCAAGCATACTTACAATTAGAGGTGCATCCAGACTCCAGACACCTGTTAACTATCAACACTCACAAAGGACTTTTTCAGTATACGCGGATGGTGTTTGGCATTGCCCCAGCACCTGCAGTGTGGCAACGGATAATGGATGAGATCTTGGCAGGTATTCCACATACTCACTGTATGTTAGATGACATGCTTATCACTGGTGAAAATGATGCTGCTCATAAAGCCAATGTTGAAGCTGTTTTACAGCGCCTACAGGAATTCGGACTGAAGGTTAACATTGAAAAGTGTGAGTTCTTCTGCAAGAGTTTAGAATATTGTGCACATGTAGTGGACAAGACTGGTCTCCATACAACTTCTGAAAAAGTGAAAGCGCTGGTTCATGCTCCCACCCCTGTTAATGTATCTCAGCTACGTTATTATTTGGGGTTGCTCAATTACTATCACAGATTTTTACCAAATTTGGCTCATTTACTATATCCACTACACCGCCTTTTAGATAGTAAAAACCAGTGGGCCTGGACTGACTTATGTACACAAGCATTTGAACGCTCTAAGCAACTTCTTCTGGAATCAAGACTCCTTGTCCACTATGACCTTAAGAAGCCTTTGGTACTAGCCTGTGATGCTTCACCATATGGTTTAGGCGCAGTACTTTCACACATTATGCCCGATGGTTCTGAACGTCCTGTGTCTTTTGCATCCAGATCTTTAACTCCATCTGAGAGAAATTATGCCCAGATTGATAGGGAAGCTTTAGCAATAATTTGGGCTGTGAGGAAATTCCACATTTATATATATATATGGCAGACCTTTTACTCTGATCACGGATCATAAACCACTTTTGTCCATTCTGCACCCTCAGAAGGGTATCTCCAACACAACAGCTGCTCGACTTCAGCGCTATGCACTTCAGCTGGCGGCTTACAACTACTCCATTAAATATCGATGCCACAGTGATCATACGAATGTGGATATGTTTTCAAGATTACCAATGGTACATCACATGACAGCATCTTCTAAAATCATAGAAACCCCTCCACAGCCTTTAAATCTAAATTCCAAAGTGATTGCTACTTATACATGCTCTGATTCTACCTTACAGGAAATTAAGTCTTTTGTTCAACATGGGTGGCCTAAAGTAGTTTGCTCTGACCTTCAGCCATATTTTACAAGGAAGAAGGAAATTGTGCAGACAGCTTGACAGGCTGTCTGTTATGGGGTGATAATTCCGACCTTCCTGCAAACATTAGCATTAAAGTTACTACACAGCTCACATCAGGGTGTAGTAAAAATGAAGCAAAGAGCACGAGAATATTTTTGGTGGCCTAAATTGGATAAATATATTGCTTCTTATGTAGCTGCTGCAATGCATGTGCACAGACACAGCGGAATCCCAGCAGGAACACCTCAAAAACTTGGCCATGGCCAAATGAACCTTGGACAAGAATCCATGTTGATTTTGCAGGGCCAGTGGATGGACGAATGTATTTGGTGGCTGTCGATGCTCATTCCAAGTGGCCAGAAGTAGTTCAAATGTACAACAAAAGTACAACAACACAACAAACCATTGTCGTTCTTTCCTGTATGTTTGCAAAATTTGGATTGCCACAAACTTTAGTCTCAGACAATGGTCCACAGTTCATATCACATGAATTTTAAACATTTCTAGCTACAAATAACATCAAACACTGTAAGACAGCTCCATATTTTCCAGCCTCTAATGGACAGGCTGAAAGATTTGTACAAACTTTAAAATGCCACTTAGTTGTCTCTCACAAATCAAAATCTAATCCAAACTCCCTTTCTAACTTTTTGTTTAACTATCGAAACACACCCCATGCCACTACTGGGCTATCACCTGCAATGTTAATGTTTTGAAGACGCCTGAGAACTCCACTGGATAAAGTTAGACCAGAACATTCCAAACAAGAGTTGAACACTTCTAGCATTTCAGAATTTGTTCTTCATGACAGAGTATTGGTTAGAAACTACCGTGGCCCAAATAAATGGATTCCAGCTGTCATAATACAAGACATGGGCAACAGAATGTTTAAAGTTAAACTACAAGCTGGTGGTACAGTTTCCTGCCATGTTGAACAAATGAGACATAGATCTCAACCAGCTACACAAATATCCAATGATTCAGATGGTGAGGATATCTGGCATGGAGTGTGGTGCCCACCTGAGTCTTCTGAGGATGAACATACAATGAACACAACTGAAACAGATCAACCTCAGAATGATTCTGTACAACAACAAGATATCACAGGTGATCAACAACCGTACTCCTCCACAGACTATTTCTCCTGAACCAAATACTCTACGGCCCTCTAGAAACCGAAGACCACCTTCTAGATGGAAATGTGAGGATTCAGTGAGAGATTATTCAGCAAGGAATGACCTAATCCAAAGGTGGACTTATCACAGAAAACATAACTGTGACTAAAATCTAGGCTGCGACCTAGGTCTTGTGCACATAGACTATAGAGATAAACTGTTCTAAGTTCAAGTGTATGGTTTAGTGATAAACATGTATGTCTATTACTGTCTGTTCTTTATTTTTTTTTTTATTTTTTTTTTTTTGAGAAAAAAGGGGATGTTAAGATTACTGCAGCTTTTACTGTATCTTTGCACTAACCTTGTCTCATCATTATATGTTAGAAGTGCTGCAGCTTTAAGCTCAGCTCACCACACCCTCTGGGTGTGTCTGGGTCTCTGTGACATCATCAGAAGCCATGTTAGTTTTACTGATGAACCTGTTAGTGAAGAAGCCATGTGGTTGGAGGTGGTGAAGTAAGTTTGTGCTAAGATTTCTACGTTGATATGCTCTTCTCAGCATTTTGAAGCCCGATTCCTCTCAGAGTACAGTCAATGTCAGAGGGATGTGAAGGGAGTATCACCTATTGAATGCAATGTTTTTCCTCACTGGAGATCTATTTCATAGGTTCTCTGTTATCGGTCATAAAGATTAATCTCCTACCTCCCTTTTTAGATCAACGATATACTCTCATATTCCAACCATTACCTCTACTGATAACCGTTTCAGTACTGGTTTGGCTATCTGCTATATGTGGATGGGTGTCTTTTGGTAAGTATGTTTTCATTACTTAAGACACTCTCAGTTATGGTTTGGCACTTTATGTATTTATATAAAGTTCTAAATATATGTATTGTACTTATATTTGCCATGATTCAGGTTTTCAGTATATTTCCTTTTGCAGACTGTCAGTTTCATATCTGGGAAATGCTTTTTTTAGGAAAAATGTATTTCTTACCGGGGGTATAGTCTCTTTTTCAAATTGACTGTCTTTTAAATTTGCTGGCAGAATTAGGCTTGCGAGGGTGCAAAATGCCAAAGTTTATTGCGTCATTCTTATTGCGAGATTTTTTTGGCGCAAAGTTTCGTTCGTTGATGCAAATTTGTCATTTCCAGCGTCTTAGTCGACGCCGAGTCCTTCACAAGGTTGCGTCTTCTGTGATGCGAGTGTGTCATTTCCGGACGTTTTTGGCGCTAAAAAAAATATTTTTCTGTTTGTTGTGCGTCATACTTGGCGCCAAATATTTTCATTATTTAAGACCCCATTCCTATATGCCTCTTGCCTTTTTTTCTCTATCAGAGGGCTATGCTGTTTGCATTTTTTTCCCATTCCTGAAACTGCCATATAAGGAAATTGATAATTTTGCTTTATATATTGTTGTTTTTTCTCTTACATTTGCAAGATGTCTCAATCTGATCCTGTCTCAGAAATCACTGTTGGAACCCTGCTGCCTGATAACAGTTCTACCAAAGCTAAGTGCATTTGTTGTAAACTTGTGGAGGTTATATCTCCTGCTGTGGTGTGTAATGGTTGTTATGATAAACTTTTACATGCAGAGAATGTATCCATCAGTAGTAGTTCATTACCTGTTGCTGTTCCCTCAACATCTAATGCACAAGATATACCTGTAAATTTAAAATAATTTATTTTTGATTCTATTCAGAAGGCTTTGTCTGCCATCCCGCCTTCTAATAAACATAAAAGGTCTTTTAAAACGACTTCTGGTGGGCGGGACTATCGAGTGGAAGCAAACGGCAGGAGCTCCGCTCTATATTTCTAAAAATCTGCTGTTTTTTCTTGCTCCAAGGCAACCATTCTATCCACACTGCCTATTTCTTACTGGGTGACCAAGTCCTGGTCCTCGCCAGTCGAAAATTTATTAGTGTAGGGCGTTTGTGAATCCAGTACACCTCCTGCCTACAGAGAGTACGAAATTTATTTCCCCCTCTAGGGTGATTCCTTATCTGTTCTATAATTGACCACGAAAAGGTGCTGGAATTTTGATTATACGGGTATAAGAGAACATCTTTCATATATAAAGAATAATATAAGATGCTCAGCTTTGTCTAAACATTTTATAGATAAACACGCTCAAAATTCCAGCACCTTTTCGTGGTCAATTATAGAACAGATAAGGAATCACCCTAGAGGGGGAAATAAATTTCGTACTCTCTGTAGACAGGAGGTGTACTGGATTCACAAACTACGCACATAGATACCATGGGGCTATAACTCTGACATGGATATTATGAATTATTGGGAATAGCTACAAAAGTCTATCTCTGTAATTGTCTCTCTAATAGCTTGTTCTATTATATAAGTTAAATCTATGAGTGGCCCCTATAAGATCTAAACAATTATCTATGACTGGGAAGAAAAAAGGGAAAAATATGATACATATAAATGTGAAAATGTAATTATGTGAAGAATGAATATGCTAGGTGTTATAATTATTCTATAATATTTTAATGTATCACACCTTTTATCAAACCCGAGAAATGGTTAATGAATAAGAGGCACCATTGATGTTAAATATTGTGAAAATATATATAAGATTTAACTGAAATATATATATTATAACAATGCCATTCAAGGGCTGCTTGAGGATAAAGTGTTTAAGCCTATTGGAGCAGGAGGAGTCGACCGACAGAGCTCTAACTGCCAATCTGAGTGAATCCGGGCCGCGGCAAGCAGAGCTGGGAGAGAAGTGGAAGTATTTCTTCACCCTCCAGGCAAGTAAGTCCACGGAAAGCCGGTGCAAGTGACAAATTTATCCACCAACAAATAAAGGTGCGGATCGAAGATAGCAGGAGCAAAGCGACGAAGGAAATCGCAGTATATGGTCGGTACCAATGTAACTGTGGATTTATGACTCTTTTGAATATTTGGCTATTGTGTGACTGGGATCGAGACTACTACCAAAGTGACGTAAGTCCTATACGTTTTTTTTTCATACTTTAAACTTATATTTGGGTTGTGGATTATTCTTTTCAGCGAATTGGCTGTTTTTATTTTTATCCCTCACTCTCTAGTGACTCTTGCGTGGAGTTCCACTTCTTGGGTATTGCTATCCCATACATCTAGATATGGCAGCCTTCTAAATAGAATTACTGAAATATGAGCACTCCAGTTGTTATTTCTATTATGATATTTATGATTTCTTCTGTTATGTGTGATCAGTCCACGGGTCATCATTACTTCTGGGATATTAGCTGCTCCCCTACAGGAAGTGCAAGAGGATTCACCCAGCAGAGTTGCTATATAGCTCCTCCCCTCTACGTCACCCCCAGTCATTCTCTTGCACCCAAAGACTAGATAGGAGGTGTGAGAGGACTATGGTGATTATACTTAGTTTTTAGAACTTCAATCAAAAGTTTGTTATTTTACAATAGCACCGGAGCGTGTTATTACCTCTCTGGCAGAGTTTGAAGAAGAATCTACCAGAGTTTTTCTTATGATTTTAACCGGAGTAGTTAAGATCATATTGCTGTTTCTCGGCCATCTGAGGGAGGTAAAAGCTTCAGATCAGGGGACAGCGGGCAGTTGAATCTGCATTGAGGTATGTCGCAGTTGTTATTTTCTGAATGGAATTGATGAAAAAATCCTGCCATACCGTTATAATGAACATGTATGTATACTCTACACTTTAGTATTCTGGGGATGGTATTTCACCGGAATTACTCGGTAAAAGTACATTAAACCTTTTATTAGGTATTTTTCATGTTAAACGTTTTTGCTGGAATGTAGAATCGTTTGCATTAATGAGGTACTGAGTGAATAAGTATTTGGGCATTATTTTCCACTTGGCAGTTTGCTTGTGTTAATTATGACAGTTTCGTTTCTCTCTCACTGCTGTGTGTGAGAGGGAGGGGCCGTTTTTGGCGCTCTTTGCTACGCATCAAAAATTTCCAGTCAGTTTTTCTGCATGATCCGGTTCATCTCTAACAGAACTCAGGGGTCTTCAAACTTCTTTGAAGGGAGGTAGATTCTCTCAGCAGAGCTGTGAGACTTATATAGTGACTGTGATTTTAAACGTTGTTTAAAATTTAATTAGTGTTATTTTACTAATGGGAACAAACCTTTGCTAAAAAGTTGTGTTGTTTGTTAAGAGTGATGCTATAACTGTTTTTCAGTTCATTATTTCAACTGTCATTTAATCGTTTAGTGCTTCTTGAGGCACAGTACGTTTTTATTAAATAAAATTGTAACCGAGTTGCATGTTTATTGCTAGTGTGTTAAACATGTCTGATTCAGAGGAAGATACCTGTGTCATTTGTTCCAATGCCAAGGTGGAGCCCAATAGAAATTTATGTACTAACTGTATTGATGCTACCTTAAATAAAAGCCAATCTGTACAAATTGAACAAATTTCACCAAACAGCGAGGGGAGAGTTATGCCGACTAACTCGCCTCACGTGTCAGTACCTGCATCTCCCGCCCGGGAGGTGCGTGATATTATGGCGCCTAGTACATCTGGGCAGCCATTACAGATAACATTACAAGATATGGCTACTGTTATGACTGAAGTTTTGGCTAAATTACCAGAACTAAGAGGCAAGCGTGATCACTCTGGGGTGAGAACAGAGTGCGCTGATAATTCTAGGGCCATGTCTGATACTGCGTCACAGCTTGCAGAGCATGAGGACGGAGAGCTTCATTCTGTAGGTGACGGTTCTGATCCAAACAGATTGGATTCAGATATTTCAAATTTTAAATTTAAATTGGAAAACCTCCGTGTATTACTAGGGGAGGTTTTAGCAGCTCTCAACGATTGTAACGCTGTTGCAATACCAGAGAAAATGTGTAGGTTGGATAAATACTTTGCGGTACCGGCGAGTACTGACGTTTTTCCTATACCTAAGAGATTAACTGAAATTGTTACTAAGGAGTGGGATAGACCCGGTGTGCCGTTCTCACCCCCTCCAATATTTAGAAAGATGTTTCCAATAGACGCCACCACACGGGACTTATGGCAAACGGTCCCTAAGGTGGAGGGAGCAGTTTCTACTTTAGCTAAGCGTACCACTATCCCGGTGGAGGATAGCTGTGCTTTTTCAGATCCTATGGATAAAAAATTAGAGGGTTACCTTAAGAAAATGTTTATTCAACAAGGTTTTATATTACAACCCCTTGCATGCATCACGCCGATCACGGCTGCGGCAGCATTTTGGATTGAGTCTCTGGAAGAGAACCTTAGTTCAGCTACGCTGGACGACATTACGGACAGGCTTAGAGTCCTTAAACTAGCTAATTCATTCATTTCGGAGGCCGTAGTACATTTAACCAAACTTACGGCTAAGAATTCAGGATTCGCCATTCAGGCACGCAGAGCGCTGTGGCTAAAATCCTGGTCGGCTGATGTAACTTCTAAGTCCAAATTACTTAGTATACCTTTCAAGGGGCAAACTTTATTTGGGCCCGGTTTGAAAGAAATTATTGCTGACATTACAGGAGGTAAGGGCCACGCCCTACCTCAAGACAAAGCCAAAGCTAAGGCTAAACAGTCTAATTTTCGTCCCTTTCGGAATTTCAAAGCAGGAGCAGCGCCAACTTCCACTGCACCAAAACAGGGAGGAGCTGTTGCTCGTTACAGACAAGGCTGGAAGCCTAATCAGTCCTGGAACAAGGGCAAGCAGGCCAGTAAACCTGCTGCTGTCCCAAAGACAGCATGAACCGAGGGCCCCCGATCCGGGACCGGATCTAGTGGGGGGCAGACTCTCTCTCTTCGCCCAGGCTTGGGCAAGAGATGTCCAGGATCCCTGGGCGCTAGAGATCATATCTCAGGGATACCTTCTAGACTTCAAATCCTCTCCCCCAAGAGGGAGATTTCATCTGTCAAGGTTGTCAACAAACCAAATAAAGAAAGACGCGTTTCTACGCTGTGTACAAGATCTATTATTAATGGGAGTGATCCATCCGGTTCCGCGGTCGGAACAAGGACAAGGGTTTTACTCAAACCTATTTGTGGTTCCCAAAAAAGAGGGAACTTTCAGGCCAATCTTGGATTTAAAGATCCTAAACAAATTCCTAAGAGTTCCATCGTTCAAAATGGAAACTATTCGGACAATCTTACCCATGATCCAAGAGGGTCAGTACATGACCACAGTGGATTTAAAGGATGCTTACCTTCACATACCGATTCACAAAGATCATTACCGGTATCTAAGGTTTGCCTTCTTAAACAGGCATTACCATTTTGTAGCCCTTCCATTCGGATTGGCTACGGCTCCAAGAATCTTTACAAAGGTTCTGGGTGCCCTTCTGGCGGTACTAAGACCGCGAGGAATTTCGGTAGCTCCGTACCTAGACGACATTCTGATACAAGCTTCAAGCTTTCAAACTGCCAAGTCTCATACAGAGTTAGTTCTGGCATTTCTAAGGTCGCACGGATGGAAAGTGAACGAAAAGAAGAGTTCTCTCTTTCCTCTCACAAGAGTTCCATTCTTGGGGACTCTTATAGATTCTGTAGAAATGAAGATTTATCTGACAGAAGACAGATTAACAAAGCTTCTAAATGCATGCCGTGTCCTTCATTCCATTCAACTCCCGTCAGTAGCTCAATGCATGGAGGTGATCGGCTTAATGGTAGCTGCAATGGACATAGTTCCCTTTGCACGCCTACATCTCAGACCGCTGCAATTGTGCATGCTGAGTCAGTGGAATGGGGATTACTCAGATTTGTCCCCCACTCTGAATCTGGATCAAGAGACCAGAAACTCTCTTCTATGGTGGCTTTCTCGGCCACATCTGTCCAGGGGGATGCCTTTCAGCAGGCCGGACTGGACAATTGTAACAACAGACGCCAGCCTTCTAGGTTGGGGCGCTGTCTGGAATTCTCTGAAGGCTCAGGGACAATGGAGTCAGGAGGAAAGTCTCCTGCCAATAAACATTCTGGAATTGAGAGCAGTTCTCAATGCCCTTCTAGCTTGGCCCCAGTTAAAGACTCGGGGGTTCATCAGGTTTCAGTCGGACAACATCACGACTGTAGCTTACATCAACCATCAAGGAGGGACAAGAAGCTCCCTAGCAATGATAGAAGTATCAAAGATAATTCGCTGGGCAGAGTCTCACTCTTGCCATCTGTCAGCAATCCACATCCCGGGAGTGGAGAACTGGGAGGCGGATTTCTTGAGTCGCCAGACTCTTCATCCGGGGGAGTGGGAACTTCATCCGGAGGTCTTTGCCCAAATACTTCAACGTTGGGGCAAACCAGAGATAGATCTCATGGCGTCTCGCCAGAACGCCAAACTTCCTCGCTACGGATCCAGATCCAGGGATCCGGGAGCGGTTCTGATAGATGCTTTGACAGCACCTTGGAACTTCAGGATGGCTTATGTGTTTCCACCCTTCCCGCTGCTTCCTCGATTGATTGCCAAAATCAAACAGGAGAAAGCATCAGTGATTCTAATAGCGCCTGCATGGCCGCGCAGGACTTGGTATGCAGATCTAGTGGACATGTCATCCTGTCCGCCTTGGTCTCTACCTCTAAGACAGGACCTTCTGATTCAGGGTCCATTCAAACATCAAAGTCTAACTTCTCTGAAGCTGACTGCTTGGAAATTGAACGCTTGATTTTATCAAAACGTGGTTTTTCTGAGTCGGTTATTGATACCCTGATACAGGCTAGGAAGCCTGTTACCAGAAAGATTTACCATAAAATATGGCGTAAATACCTATACTGGTGTGAATCCAAAGATTACTCCTGGAGTAAGGTTAGGATTCCAAGGATATTGTCTTTTCTACAAGAAGGTTTAGAAAAGGGTTTATCGGCTAGCTCATTAAAGGGACAGATTTCAGCTCTGTCCATCTTGTTTTAAACACAGGCGTCTGTCAGAAAATTCAGACATCCAAGCCTTTTGTCAGGCTTTAACTAGGATCAAGCCTGTGTTTAAAACTGTTGCTCCGCCATGGAGTTTAAACTTAGTTCTTAACGTTTTACAGGGTGTTCCGTTTGAACCCCTTCATTCCATTGATATAAAATTGTTATCTTGGAAAGTTCTATTTTTAATGGCTATTTCCTCGGCTCGAAGAGTCTCTGAGTTATCAGCCCTACATTGTGATTCTCCTTATCTGATCTTTCACTCAGACAAGGTAGTTCTGCGTACTAAACCTGGGTTCTTACCTAAGGTAGTCACTAACAGGAATATCAATCAAGAGATTGTTGTTCCATCCTTGTGTCCAAATCCTTCTTCAAAGAAGGAACGTCTTCTACACAATCTGGATGTAGTTCGTGCCCTCAAGTTCTACTTGCAGGCAACTAAAGATTTTCGCCAAACTTCTTCCCTGTTTGTCGTTTATTCTGGACAGAGGAGAGGTCAAAAAGCTTCGGTTACCTCTCTCTCTTTTTGGCTTCGTAGCTTAATACGTTTAGCCTATGAGACTGCTGGACAGCAGCCTCCTGAAAGAATTACAGCTCATTCCACTAGAGCTGTGGCTTCCACTTGGGCCTTTAAGAATGAGGCCTCTGTTGAACAGATTTGCAAGGCTGCAACTTGGTCTTCGCTTCATACTTTTTCCAAATTTTACAAATTTGACACTTTTTCTTCTTCGGAGGCTATTTTTGGGAGAAAGGTTCTTCAGGCAGTGGTTCCTTCTGTATAATGAGCCTGCCTATCCCTCCCGTCATCCGTGTACTTTTGCTTTGGTATTGGTATCCCAGAAGTAATGATGACCCGTGGACTGATCACACATAACAGAAGAAAACATAATTTATGCTTACCTGATAAATTCCTTTCTTCTGTTGTGTGATCAGTCCACGGCCCGCCCTGTTTTTAAGGCAGGTGCATATTTTTTAAATTATAATTCAGTCACCACTACACCTTGGTTTCTCCTTTCTCGTTGGTCTTTGGTCGAATGACTGGAGGTGACGTAGAGGGGAGGAGCTATATAGCAACTCTGCTGGGTGAATCCTCTTGCACTTCCTGTAGGGGAGCAGCTAATATCCCAGAAGTAATGATGACCCGTGGACTGATCACACAACAGAAGAAAGGAATTTATCAGGTAAGCATAAATTATGTTTTTTTTTCTCTAGGGTCCTGTAGTTATCTCGTTTTTGAGACCCATTATTTAATTAGGGGTGCATTTATTCTGCAATATCTGATATATACAATGTTTGTATGACTGTCTGTCTCACACAGAATATCATTCATACTCTATTAATCTCAGTAGAAGTGATTACCATTATCATTTCAGATCTTACCCACTTCCATTGACTACAGTCACCTATACAAAGGGTTTATATATTTATTTTATTATTTAGCTACACCATATACACCACTTATATAGTCACTCTTTATATCAACCCCATTATTAATTATTTCCAGTCACACCTCTCACATCGCTAATATAGTCACTGCTACACAGTGTCATCATATTTTACATTGGTATTAGTCACACATATATATTATCAACATTCATTTTATTATTATTTTTTATTCATAACACTTATCACTTTTCACACCACTAATTTAGTCACTGTTACACAGTGCTATTAATATATTCTTCATATTTGCACTAGTCACTATAAACACACCATTAAATTTTTATATATTATTTATTTTTTAATACTTATTTAACATGTATATCACTTTTTATAGGATATCACCATGTATCTATTCTAGCACTACTAAATCATACGGAACAGTGATTACCACTTGTAATTTAATATATATGTTCTCTATGTGAACACTGATAGTTACTGGCAGCACAGGTCTAATCCCCTGGATGAGATATAAATGATTTAATAAAACAGAATATAGATAAGCACTTTAATGTTTTTCTTAATTGGAGAAAGAGGATTCACTAACAAAAAATTATTGTTTTGTTACTGTGTCTCTTAATAACTTGTTAAAATAGATTCACCAAATAGTGAATTAACAATGCACATCATATTTTTTCCAATATGTTATACCTGTTTATTATTTACATAAAATATCATGCCTCTACAACTAAAAAACATTTTATAAATCCTGCATTTCTGCCATCACCCTTAGCAATTGCAACTGTCTGTTCAATTCTGGATTTATAAAAAACATTTTATCAGGGGGCGGAGCCAACCACCGACAAGAGCGGACGCAAAGTGAGAGAGCTCCTGCTATCTTAGCTTTTTAAAACACTTTTACCTCTCTTGTTTGGTAAATATTTCTTGCAGAAGAGAATAATTATTACGCTAAAAGGAATACCAGCATGTACATGACCTCAGTGAGCTCCTAAATGGGACTACTTAATATCAGCCTAACGGAGAAGTCAAATGGTGACCTGATGCTTCAGCTCTGGCCTAATACTGTGTCCTTAGCCTAATCCCTCCTGGGATTTTTTGATGCTTACATCAAGGGTAATGCTAAGAGTAAAGTGGTAAAAGAAAGTCTAAGCAACTATTAACCACTTAGCATTCCATCTACGCCCTATGATATGGAGAATATAATCTATACTGAGGAAGCTTATGCTTTTATCTGTGCTGCCTTGAAGGAACTAGAGGTCAAGATGGCAATTCAGTTTTCGAGCCTCGCAGACGCTGTGAAATCTTCCATGACGCAGCCTTATGCCCTGACTGAAGATCACGAGAGAATCGCGGACCTAATGCCAAGCGAGGAGTGTTATTCATTGCACGTGTTAAAGAGGGTTAGCCCATTATTATTTATGTTTCCCTAGTAAGCCTCACATATATATATGATACCGTTATTGTAATGGTGGATGTCTAGATTCGTGATGTGCATTGGGGACAAGGTTCTCTTTTTAGCGGGCATAGTCATACCTTGTTGCATGCTTGACTCTATCTATAATTAAAACCTGCAAGTATCCACTAGCAACGCTCAAGCTCATAGTTAGCCCTCTGTAGATAGCTCGCATTTCCTAAATATTGTGAAATTGTCTTTTTTTCCTGGGGGCTGTCAGTTAGCTGGATAACTTAAGGATGCTATTATCCCCCACAACCTCCACATGAGCTAGATAGCTTAGTATTATTTCACATACAAAGCAGTCCCATTTAACAGTTTTGCTAGCAATTACTAATTTTCTACTTCTTAGTGAAATTTCACCTACAACTGATCTCACACCACCTAGCTGTTAATATGTTGTTATACCGCACCCCCTATTGAGAACAGGAAAAACTAACCCTCCTGTGTTCTACCATAAGCACATTAAATATCTCCCACATGGATATATATAGGTTTCCCTAATAAGGAGCAGGATACTTCTTATGCTCTGAACTGGTGATTGGGGTCCTTATATATAAACCTTCTGTATGTTTTGTTTATTTATACACACTATACACCCACTCACTATACAGATATTTTTAGTAACAGGGAGCTAGTCATTTTTCTGGCTCTTACTTATCTGGGTTATATAACACTCACTAGAAGTAAAAAATGACACAGGACTTTTATTTTATGGGTGACAGCTTTTGACCACATAATGTGATTTTGCCGCCCTAACATTTACATGAGTATCTTTTCTTAGCTTAACTCCCATTTTGTAATATACTCTAACAATGAACATGTTCACTATTCATTATTTTCTATTGTTTGATAACCGCTTTTTATTATTAGCTATTGAATGTTCATGTTTGTGTGTCTCTTTTGTCATGCAATTAGAGTCTATTTACCCACTTTTGCAACAAGTTCATGCAAATTATACCGACGATAATTCTTATACTGTATGCATGAACTGTTATTTCACCAGCTCTTTGTTTTATGTACCCTCAATGACCTGTTACATGTTCCCCTAGGCGGAGATATCCTAGTTGCCTTATATATAATCTGTTACAACTATTTATCAACATCTCTGCATGGGGGTATATAATGTATGAATCTCTAACAATAACTTGTCTGCTAGTATATGCATGCAACATTAATAGGGTTTCAGATATTGCTGCTTTAATGTGACCACAAAAACGGGTTATTACTGGCTTGCTTAATTTTATTATACATTTTACACATTGTTGGGTTAACTGAGAAGTTTCTGAGTTATATAGTACACAACTATTTGGCACATAGGGGAGTATCCCTTCATCTTCTCTAAGTCCGCTAGAAAAGATTTGATATTTTCATTAGTATTACCCTAGCGTAGCTAATTGTGTAACTTTCCTGGCACATAGAGTAACTGTTTAGCTGTCTTCCTAGAATGGGTCTCCCCTCATTATGTTGCCCCATGCATCTCCACTAACAAATCTAGCTAGAATTACTTCTACTTACACATAACTAGCTTTAACAAACCCACTAGAGCAAATATATCATTCATACGCTATTCTAATCTCATGATTGATACCACAGTAATCAAGAAACTGTTTCGCTAGATGCTTAACACATGTATGATATGAGATATCGGATATTGTGACTTGGGTAGAACCTCAAAGTAACTTGCTCTTTGCAGGAAGCCTGGACACTACCCTTCCTATGGGTCTCTTTATGGGACTTATTTACTTTAAACTAAGCTGTTGGTTCACCGGCTATTCTTGGAGGAATTACCTCATTGTATTACCTACATATATTTTAGGGCTATTGCTTACCTAAGTAGAATGCTGTCTTACGCAATTCCTGTAGTGGGTTGAATGTTAAGCAAAATAACTTGTTCACTTAGGTTAGCTTGATATAATAGTTTGGTGTAGTTACTTATATATCTAAATGTAATATCTAATCTATTATGAGAGTAGTAAATGGGGCTGAAAGTTAGGCCTATACACAGATTTTGCGTCTTTATTTTATATTAATCCACAGTTCTCCCAATGTTTTATATTTTTCTGTTGCTATTTAGTTACACTGTTGGAGATGTATCTTTGCAGGATAGACTGACGACTTGCTCTTGGCTCCTATACTTATATCCACCTATCTATATAAATAAATATACTTCTATATACCCCCACCACGATTATACATGGCCCATAACAAATAGATAATTAAGTTTCATAGCTTATCTATATTACACTTCACTAGCACTATGTTTATATCTTTTATATACTAAGGATATATGTGAGAGTTACACTGCAAGCCTTATTGTCGTTCTTTCTCAAGAAAATGATAATCTCTGCGGTGACTTTATGGCTTGTACGAATTATCTGTTACTGCTGGGCTCTTCTCCTCCCTTTCCCGCCGGCACTGGTTGCCTGCGGGTCATACCCCTTCTCCTTTATCCCGCATCGTCTATAGCTGACATTTCCCCAAGAGAGGGGCTCACCCAATATAACTTATGGCTCCGCCCCCCGCCCTCACCTTTAGCTACTGTCCACCCTTATTTCAGGTGGACAAATAAGCGGTATTTACCCGCTATAGATATCGTTTTGTTATAAGTTGCTCTTAGCCTTCTGTCTACAAAGTAAATGAGGCACTTTGTCCTCCACTTACGTGCATCTAGTAGGAGCAACTTGTTATGACTCCCTATAATTTGTAAATTTTCAGACAATAAATACACCTACTTTATAATTAACATATCACTCTATAAGAAGTATAATTTTCTCGGGCTGTTTAAATTTTATTACTTTCTTATATGTTTATATAGGAAACAAAAGGAAAAAAGAGGTAATGCTTGATTATATGTATTTGATTTTGTACTCGCATACAATGTCCTCTATATTCATTATGTTCTTTTGGTGAGATACTCATATAATATCTGAATTAAGATTTCTTCATTCTCTTATATGTAAAGGTTTCATTGTCCAATGGATAAACAATGTCTTGTATGCAAAATCTCCAAAGTGATGCAAAATGTATATTATGTTCATGTTCTTTCTTTTTCTTGTATTGCCTCAATAAAAATCTTTGATTAAAAAAAAAAACATTTTATAAATCCTGCACTTCTGCCCTCACCCTTAGCAATTGCAACTGTCTGTTCAATTCTGAGGTTCATTAATATGCACAATCTCAGTGTTTGACTGGCACTTATGTGGACCAATCACCTAACACTTCACATCAAAACACTTGATACACCCATTCAATGAATCAAGTGTGACAGGCAGCAAAGGCTTGTTTATACAAGTGATCTTATAGGGTCTTCTCTAGACAGCCTTTTAACACACTTCTCATGATAGGCTCATTGTTACTCTATCATGGATAGGATGTTTCTTGCTCACTTCCCCATCACAATTGACAGATCTGCAGTTTTTTAATATCTGCAGTCTGATCCAGATTTCTATATCTAAAGCTGCATTCAAGACATCTGTTCACAAAACAGTTATGGCACTATTATTTTCTTGTTTAAGGAGTTACAGCTCTACTTTTGAAGTAATAGTATTAATACAAATATCAAATTAAACAGTTATGGAAAGTCTGCTCAAGACAATCATACGTTACCCTAATAAACCGTAAGTCAGCACTAATGTGTTATCTAACATTTGAGATCAATCAGCTAGTCTCAACAATTGGCAACATTAATATTACGAGTATCAGACTTGCAGCATACTGAGAAACTAAGGAGATTTAAATTGAGAGAATGTATAGGCAGTTATTTTAGATGCACTTTGGGTTTATTTATATAGATAATAGCAATGGTTCTATGATTTATATTAATTTTTAATATGTCCTATTGAGATAGACTTTGGACAAAAATGTTATGTTTAATGTAGTTTTTTAGTTATTCTGTATTGTATGTTTTTATACATTGTATTTGTAAGGAGGTTTAACATGTTTAAATATCATCTTACCTACATGTGTTTACAAAGGTTACCTTAACAACCACACAAAGGTGATTATAGTTAGGTGTGGTTTTTTTTGCCAATTGTGTTTCTGCTAATTGATTATCCAATCACAATAGCCCATTTGTTTTTAGATTTCTGTTAAATAGCAAGTGTTTTATAATGTTTGTTATAGCCTGATGAAACAGCCCTGAGCAGGCTGAGAAACGCGTCGCTGTGTTAATAAAGACTTTTTATACTTTTATACACTTGCTATTGTGTGTGTTTTTATCACCTCCTGTGATAAATTATATCATTGATCCTGGTTCCTGTTGAGGATTGCGGTTTTAAGTCTACTGGGCGACGTTTTGGCTCCAGTTTGCTGAGATTGCACCTGCAGGTGCCCACCATCTTGTAAGTGCAAGCAATTGGTATTATTTTCCCCTTGTCTTGATGATATTGGGCCATGTCGTGTTGCTTTTTCCTTTTATCCATAGGCACATATACATTGGAGTGTCAGAGGATTCCTGACTGTCTCTGCGCTTTGGATACAGTGTGTTGAACCACTGAGAAGTGTCAGTCTGCTCTACTAGCACCAGTGGGGTGCTTTATGTTTGTGAGTATTCACATTCTCATATTGCTGCTCATTTTACCTGTACTGGCGATATTAGGCCATGCTGGCGCCTCTGTTTTTTATTCTTTTTTAGATTCCATACTACAGGATAGCCATCCTTTGACAGAGTGCAGCCTCAAACATCTGGAAATTGTCATTACCCTGGACTCATAGACTTTCACATTATCATTTTTTGGTTTTGAATTGATTTTATTATTTTATCCAATCTATGTTTATATTCTAGTAATATATATATTCTTATATATATATATAGTTTTTTACTATTATCATTTTCAGCATTGTGGTTACTTACTTATGTCCACATTTTAGATTTTTTAGGGTTTTATTTATAATTGTTGCTATTATCATATTTCTAGATTTAGGCCTGTTTTTTTCTGTCGAGACATTACAAGCACTACCATATCACCTATTATATTGGAACTGAGGAAGCGCCCCCTAAGGGCGTGGTGTGTCCACTGAGTACACACCACTCTCTCCATACATACTAGACTATCCCATACATCACTAGCTCATGGACTCTTGCCAATTGCATGAAAGAAAACATAGTTTATGTAAGAACTTACCTGATAAATTAATTTCTTTCATATTGGCAAGAGTCCATGAGGCTCACCTTTTTTTTTTTTTATGGTGGTTATGATTTTTTTGTATAAAGCACAATTATTTCCAAATTCCTTTGTTGATGCTTTTTACTCCTTTCTTTATCACCCCACTACTTGGCTATTCGTTAAATTGAATTGTGGGTGTGGTGAGGGTTGTATTTATAGGCATTTTGAGGTTTGGGAAACTTTGCCCCTCCTGGTAGGATTTTATATCCCATACATCACTAGCTCATGGACTCTTGCCAATATGAAATAAATGAATTTATCAGGTAAGTTCTTGCATAAATTATGTTTTTCCCAAACTTTTTCACAAACTTTAGGATTCTCACTGAAATTATTTACAAACAGCTTGTGCAATTATGGCACAAATGGTTGTAAATGCTTCTCTGGATCCCCTTTGTTCAGAAATAGCAGACATATATAGCTTTAGCGTTGCTTTTTGGCAATTAGAATGCCACTAAATGCCGCTGCGCATCACACTTGTATTATGCCCAGCAGTGAAGGGGTTAATTAGGTAGCTTGTAGGGAGCTTGCAGGGTTAACATTAGCTTTAGTGTAGATATGAGCCTCCCACCTGAAACATCCCACCCCCTGATCCCTCCCAAACAGCTCTCTTCTCTCCTCCACCCCACAATTATCCCCGTCATCTTAAGTAAGGTATCTTTTTTTTTTCCTTCAAAATCCCAACATATTCTGCTGTGTAGGATCCCCCCTTAGCCCCCAACTTCCCTGATCCCCCCCCCAAACAGCTCTCTAACCCTCCCCCTCTACCTTTATTGTGCGCCATCTTGGCTGTCTGCCAGTACCCAGTTTGCCATAAATAATGTTTGTTTGTTTTTTTATCTTTTTCTGTAGTGTAGCTACCCCCCTCAATAGCCAACCCCCCACCCCCTCCCAGATCACTTAGATAACCCCCTCCTCTCTCCCACCTTACCCTCAGCTAAATAGAATTGTCCCATTGTGTAGAGTTCCCACCCGCTCCCGCCCCCGTGCTCACGCATGTCCCACGTGCACACGCGTGCCACCATGAGTCCCTCCATGCACGCGCACCCCCGCACGTAATCCCACCCCCCTGCGATTACTTTCCCCCATCGATGGCCGCCCACTCGCCTCCCTGCAACAGCTCCCACCCACCAACGATCGTGGCCATTGATGTCCGATGCAGAGAGGGCCACAGAGTGGCTCTCTCTGCATTGGATGGCTAAAAAATGTTATTGCAGGATTCCTCAATATCGAGGCATCACTGCAATAACATGAAAGCGGCTGGAAGCGATCACGATCGCTTCCACTGCTTGAGAACACCAACGACGTACAGGGTACGTCCTTGCTCATTAAGGACCTTTTTTTGTAGGACGTACCCTGTACGTCCTTGGTCGATAAGGGGTTAAAATGCACCCTGCTGTCTTCTCAAAGCTAACCCTGCTACATACACATCCTAATTGGCTTAATCAGATAACAACTGAAAATCAATGTATTTTAAACTTACTTTATGGTAGTGACTAGTCTTGTTGTCCAGATTAAAACTATTTTTTATGCCAAGTATTATTGGTGGTGGCAGGATTAATCGTGGCACCTATTTAACAGTTTATGGAGAAAAAAGAGGCAGGTGGGTTTTCCCTTAAAAGAAGGTTTGACCATAGAAATTAAAGAGATATTGGAGCACGTAACGTTTCCCTGAGTACAATGAGGCCGATTTATCAAGTGTCGGGCTAACCTGATCCGCCCAACATTGATAAATGCAGACAGCATACACTGTTGGCATTTATCATTGCACAAGCATTTTGTGTGAAAAGCTTGTGCTATACGGCCCACTGTACATTTGCGGCCAATCGGCCGCTAGCAGTGGGTGTCAATCATCCCGATCGTATCTGATTGGGATGATTGCTGTTCGCCACCTCAGAGGCTGTGGGCGAGTTAAGGAGCAGCGGTCTTAAGACCACTGCTTCTTAACTTATGTTTCAGGGGAACCGCTGCTTGATAAATCTACCCCAATGTATCAGATTTAAACTTTGTTTTCAAATACTACGTGAAGTGTTTGTGAAATCCATGGATGTTAACACCACGACCACTGGCACGAGGTGTGAGGTGATTAGCTGTCAAAATTAAACTATAATATTTTAATTATATTTTATTGCTTTTGTGAAATTATGTTGGCATGGCCTGACATACTGAGCTATTGCATCTTTCATGATTGAGCTGCCATTTTATTGTTATTTTAACAAGATGAAAAATAATCAAATAAAAATAATTGCACATGAAAATATTAGCATATGATTGACACCATGCTGTAATTACATTGCTCTTCTTAACAATTGCCAAAGCTTTATATTGCTGCATGAGTTATTCCATGACAAGCAACCAGTATCATTTAAAGGACCATTTAACTTGACATATCAATAACGCATTAGATGTTTCATTATTGCAAGTGAAACATTATTACAATATAAATTCATTATTTACTTTGCAGCTTTTTGCTGCTGTAAAATATATCTAAAATTTATGCTTGTTTCACTTTCTCCCAGGGAGGTTTGGAACAATACTTTTAGGCAAATTATGTGAGCTTTTCTTTACTTTTCTCTCCCTCCCTAAGCTTCTATGGTGTCAAATGCTTTTAAAAGGTGGATTATCAGTTTTGCATCAACAATCATGATAGAAAAATCATTCGCCTAGGTTATGAGTTTTGCGTTAGAACGGGTGCGTTAGTTACGCGTCTTTTATTTCCTAAGCGCACTTTTTTAACGTGGTATTATGAGTCTCAAAACAACCTCCTAATGCGTTGCGGTAACACGACTACCGCGTTTATTTAAGAAGCGTAATCACGCCCGCGTTAAACAGTCTCCCATAGAGATCAATGAGAAATCAAAGAAGCACGCATTTTTCACCTAACACTCTATCTCGCGAGAAATACGCACTGCTCTGTCATATTACATATACCACATAATGCACAACAAAAACACACAGCAAATGTACTAACAACAATCACGCAACATAGCACATACGAATTACACATTCACAAGCGGAAACATTTTTTTTTACACTAAACGAGGAATAAAGATATACCTTACGATCTTACAACACGGAACAAAACAACACAAAAAAAATTGCACACTCATACACAAACAAAACACTTGCATTCAACATTACGGAATGTTATTACAAACAAACATTTACAACACTTCACAAATACAACACCATCACAAATCAAATTTTAGATTTACACATAATACTTTTGGACAATGTTATGCAAAACGATCACTATGACATCTTTGCATTCCACACATTCCACAAATACTAACTCAATATGAGCATGCACAAATTCACACAACTAAAACACACTGCACACATACTAATTACTAACAAAGCACACCTGAACATAATTTACCGGGCAAACCGGTACATCATTAAACATTTACATAGGGTATATAAGCACGCCACAAGCATGGCTTCTTTGACTGTGTTGTTGGTGGGTTTTATGGAGATTATAGAGAGAGATTTAGTGCGTTATTGTGAGATTTAGAGTGAGTTAGTGTTCTTGTGAGAGTTAGTGTTAGTGTGAGAGAGTGAATTAGTGTTATTGTGAGACTTAGTGGTAGTGTGAGTTAGTGGTAGTGTGAGAGTTAGTTAGTGGTAGTGTGAGAGTTAGTTAGTGATAGGGTGAGAGCTAGTTAGTGGTAGTGTGAAAGTTAGTTAGTGGTAGTGTGAGAGAGTTAGTTAGCGGTAGTGTGAGATAGTGAGTTAGTGGTAGTGAGCGAGAGTTGGTTTGGGTGAGTGTGCGAGTGGTTTTTCTGTATACTTAACACTTTTACACGCAAACACATACAATACATACATACACTTATCAATAACACTACATACACTCCATACCCCATCCCCTCTCATACTACACTCCATACCCCATTCCCTGTAATCCCATTCCCTGTAATCCCATTCCCTTTCATCCCATACCCCATTCCCTGTAATCCCATTCCCTTTCATTCCATACCCCATTCCCTGTAAGCCCATACCCATCCCATAGTTAGATTTTGTTTACATATCCTCATTTTAGTCTTCTTATACATTTTTGTTTGTTAAATATTCCTTACCCTCTTTTATTTATATCCCTTTCACACTTTGAGCACTTTTTTTGTTATTTATTTTGACCCCCTTTCATTTGGGCACATTCACTTTTTGTTGGAGTATGTCGGGAGGGGGGGGATAAGGGGCAGATTAGCCAGAAATTATTACAGTTCCTCAGGACTGAGTTTAGATGAGAGGTTATAGAGGAGGTCAGGCAGGAGTTTAGTCAGGAGAGGGGGAGAGGCAGAGGAAGGGGGGGAGGAAGCAGTGGGTGGACCCAGCCACTTTGTTCAAGATGAACAAGTGGCTGCGCCCAGTGGCGGCCAGCGTAGAGCTTCACAGTCTGGGAATCAGAGGACACCATCACAGGGGAAAACCAAGCTGACTAGGGAGGCGAGGTATACTATGGAGGAGAAGGAGGCCCTCGTAGAGGCTTATATGCAGAGGGCTAGGAGGCTGCAGGCTCAGAAGGCCACCCCTAGGGAGAAGAGGAAGCTATGGCTGGAGATCAGGGATGCAGTTAATGCAGTGGGGGCACGTAACAGTGATGTTGAGTCTATAAAGCATCGCTACCGGGACTGCAAAATGGAACTCAAAAGAAAGATCTCCCGGGAGTACCAATACGCAACAGGGACCGGTGGCGGGCCTGAAATGACGGTGGAGTATTCCCGATGGGAGGAAATGTTGTGTCCCAGCATCTCCGAAGTGGCCATAGTTGGGATCGGAGGAGTCGATACCGGGAACCTGCCACTCTCATCTGACGGTAAGCTCATGTAATAATCTCTGTACATCAAAAATAAAGAATGTATTCAAGGATATGATTAATGCAATTACGCTTTTTTACACATTATTACATAAACGCATTCACAATTACCTTGCGATTACATTAGTATCTAGGCTACAGGTTAGGTGTGCATTTAAACAGACTTAAAACAAACGCAAAAACACATTCAGATTGACCAGATAGATATCAGAAACACGTTTTGGAAAATGCAGAAATCGTATTGATTGTTATATTTCTAAGTGGATTAATGAGGCTGCATTTGTAATTCTATTGTAAGCAAAAGCATTTACATTTCTTTATTTGGAACTATGCTAATATATACATTTCTTTCTTTTTACAATATACAGAGTCTGGGGAGGAGGCAGCACACCAACTACAGGCTCCTCCTTCACCCAGGTATGAGAGTGGTGGAGATGACACCACCTCGGGGAGACATGAAAGACATCCCTCTATACTCCTCCTTGGAAGAAGCCCCCACTGAAGAAGAGATCCTTGCAGCAGCCCCTCCTGCACCAGCAGCCCGCCGTGCACCAGCAACCCGCCGTACACCAGCAGCCCCTCAGGAGGAGATAGCAGAAGTGCAGATATTACGAGATTTTCAAGAACAGATGCGTGCCTCCCGGAGGGAAAATCTTGAAAGCAGAATCCAGATGACAGAAGACATTCATGCCATTCGACAAGGCCAAAGAGAGCTTATCCAAGGCCAAAGAGAGATTATCCAAGGACAAAACGAGATCTTCCATACTCTCAGAGATATATTGCATGTCCTCCGGGAGGCGCATAACGTGCCATCTGCTGCTGGGCCATCTGCTCTTGTGCCATCTGCTGCTGGGCCATCTGATCCTCGGCCATCTGCTGCTGGGCCATCTGATCCTGGGCCATCTGATCCTGGTACTCTTCAATCTCCTCCTCAGCCGGGTCATCTCAGTACTCCTCCTTCCCCTCTTCCACAAACATCTCCGATGAGAACCTGTCGGAGGGGGCAGTTGCCCCCCCCAGAGCCTCAGTCTTGTGGGAAGAGGGGAAGGAAGAGGAAGGAAGTATTTTTTGCTATATATATTTTTATTTATTTAATGTGTAATAGATAGGTATGTGATGATGTGGTCTTCTTACACTTGTGGACTACACTCTGTATATAATCTCCTTCTATGGGACCGGATCCATGGAGGCAGATTGTTTGCAGAGTGTGGGTTACAAGTGTGTGGACAGTCAGAACATTATTGGTTTTTTTTTTTACAAAGAAAACACTTTATTACGCATTATAAAGTTTGGAAAAACAACACTTAGAGGAATACATGTTTTACTTCTGTGATTGTCAAGGTTGCTTTCCTAACTGTCAAACAACAGTATCCTCATACTGTCTCTTTAAGGAATTACATTCTTCCTTAGCTCCACCCTATATATACCTCACCTGGCCCCTTCCTTCTTTGCTTAGTATTGTAGAATTATTTCTGTGATTCCCTGAGCCACTTCCCTGTTCACATCCTGATGCTAAACTCTGCTACCGCTGAAGCAACTACCTACCTGTGAACGCTGTTCACCCAGCTCCTGCACTAAAAGTATTTTCTGCTGAATCGCTTACTTAGCGATAAATTTTCCTCCTCTTCTACTCTGTATCTCTCCCGAGTCTGACAGGCATTCACTGTAGCCGGACCCTCTCAGCTGTTACCAGCAACGCCTACTTACTCCGGATCGCGGTGACGTCACACGCCAGCTACTCCCAGTTTTGGATCACACTGCTCCTCTGCATTCACCGCTCAACCGCTGGAAACTAGTAAGTTTTATTCTTACTCTAAGGCTGCCTAACAAATATTGTTTTTGGACTTTAATATCTCTCTCAAATTTTTACCGGTCTGAAGTTATGTTTATATGACATTCTGTGACACTCTCTTGTTACTACTACAGTCTCAGCTACTCTCTCCACTATAACCTGCATACAAATTACCGGTCTCAGCATTTCTCCCAAACCATCTCTCCTCCCAGTATTGTTAGGTTTGACTCTGCTTATATTATGATCTCTCTCCCAGTGTTTATAGCAGCTTGTTGTTTTCTGAGATAGGTTACAAGTCTCACTATAGTATTGTGTTCATGAACTACTTATACATTTACATGTACCCCTCCATTTACATTTATTTGCTAAGCTCTCTGGGAATATTAAGTGTATTTTCCCTGCTGCCTTCTTTCAGTGCTTAAATAATGCACATGTGGCAGCAATAGGGTTAACTCACTTCTTCCTGCACATAAATTATAGCCTGGTGATACAAGGTTACCACTTTCACTATACTAGTGTTTCATGTGGTTCCCAGTATCTTTTTGCTACACCAAATACATTTACTTTTGTCTCAGCAGTTGAGGACCATAAATTTACTTAGCTTATATCTATATTCCTAGATATCGGTCTAAGCCGTGACAGTGATTAACCTTGTATCTATGCCTCGGAAAAATTACCAGTTATTTATGTTCTTTTGACAGACCAACATTTCAGCCAATCACTGATCAATTCAGGGTAACTATACTGTATGAGCTCAATGTTTTCTATATGAAAATGGAACAAAAATGCCCTCTAGTGGTGAAAATGCATTCATATTAGATGCACTCTTCAAGCTCAAAGAAATGAGCAGATGAACCTCCTAGGTTTAGCTATCAACTAAGAATAACAAGAGAACTAAGATAAATTGGTGATAAACGTTTGAGATATATTTTTGTAAAAATTGCATTTTCTATTGACGTGTTAAAGTCTATTTTCTTAAAGAGACATTATTGTGTTTGAATTATTTAAGAAAGACATTTCATTTAGAAGGAATATGGTTTCCGGTCCTTTTATGAGTTACTTTAGAAATATATGCTCAAACTAATATATTTGGAGATTAACCAATGAGGAACTCATACATGACACAATACTGAGCATTTACATTAAAGGGACAGTATACAATCATTTTCAGAGAACTGCATGTAATAGACACTACTATTAACAACAAGATGACCACATACTGATATCAAAATCCATGATAAATAGAAAATATGTTTAGCTATGTTGAAAGGTTAGCTTGAAAGCCCATTCCAAGTGGGAAATAAGACAATCCACCTTCCTTTGCATATGAAAAGACCCTTTATACAAACAGGAGCAAGCTGGAAAAGGTAGCTGATGGTACTCACATCAAACTTTGAGGCTTGGGTAGGAGTCAGAAAATCACTGCAATGTTATTTAAACATAAGCAAAACTAGACATTTATTATAAAAAAGGACTATATAAATAGATCGAAAAAACATATATGTGTTGAAAAAATTAGTGCATAATGTCCCTTTAATAAAAAATACCACGACATAACATCTAGAATAAGTAGGCATCTCATATATTTAGCATATGATAAAGGTCAATGCATATGGATTACTTGATTCAAATACAATAGCGCATCTTTAGGAATTAGATATGTAGAAAATTCAACACAACACAGTCATTATTTATAAAAAGTAAAATATTGTTGACAAACATATTAAACAAGATGGACTATATTCATGGATTTGCACTTGCCTCAAAATATCTTATGCAGGAAAACATATTGCTTTCATTTGTTTATTCAACGAGACAGCCATCAAAAGAGATTTTTGTGTTCTTTATCATCTATGGTTCAACAATGTACGTGATTCACATAATCCATACTCGACATGGTTTTAAACTTGTCTTCTCAATCAGACGGTTTTTACACCTTGGCATGTGACGTCTTAATTAACATGGCGCATCGTTGATCGCGTAAAAATGCCATCCAATCAAAGGCGCATTCTTGATCTCGTAAAAACGCCATCCAATCAAAGGCGCATCCTTGATCACGTAAAACCGCCATCTAATCAAAGGCGCATCCTTGATCGCGTAAAAACGTCAGCCAATACAAGGACTCATTTGGCAGCTTGGCAGGTGACGTTTTAAGCAACATGGCGCATCCTTGATCGCGTAAAAACGTCAGCCAATACAAGGACTTATTTGACAGCTTGGCAGGTGACGTCTTAAGCAACATGGTGCATCCTTCATCGCGTAAAAATGTCAGCCAATACAAGGACTCATTTGGCAGGTGACGTCTTAAGCAACATGGCGCATCCTTGATCGCGTAAAAACGTCAGCCAATACAAGGACTCATTTGACAGCTTGGCAGGTGATGTCTTAAACAACATGGCACATCCTTGATCGCGTAAAAATGTCAGCCAATACAAGGACTCATTTGACAGCTTGGCATGTCAATAAGAAACGTATTTATATTTTCTAAACTAGTATGTGCTATATTGGTAGCTATGAATGTCACGCTAGATAACATAATACTGTGATATATGAAATAGAATCCATTGTGGAAACTAAGCATATATTTCATTAGAAGCAGAGGATTATTAACTATTTAGCAAGCAGCAGGGTTTAAATAGACCTGAAAACAACATTTTATGTTACACGATTATGTAGGACATTGCAATTTGAAATACATTTTCACATTGAATTTTAATCTTTGGATTATTGTGTTTCATGTCCCTTTAAATGATAAATAATGCTAGGAGATACATTATGAAAATAGGAATTGTTTATACATTATATGTTACCTATAGCTATGGTGTCCATCTTTACCATTTAAAAAGGGACACATGAGAAATACATATGTCAGTGATGTTTTCAGATATGTTAAGATTTATTTGGAATAGCAATAATGACACTTGTATTGATCAAACGTGTCACTTATTCAAGTTGAAATATGGTCAGCCTACCTATAGCAATATATCGTAGGATAATTAAAGAGAAAAAAGAATAAGAGAAAGATATTAATCATCTAAAATATGCGCATTACACACAGTGATTGATTTTGGTAGACTACTACAATAAGATATAAGTGAAATTGGAATACATGTGCTGTCAACATTCAAATAAGAGTCTGTTTTTATAAATATTATATGTCCATGTTGATGTAAAAAGGACACAAATACATTAGAAATGCATATCCAGTCCTTAAGAATTGTGGTCAGCATCACTTAAAGGGACATGAAATACAAACAATTAAGTTTCAGGATTCACAGAGAGGATACTATTTACATCAAATTTAAATTTTACATAGATTATCTCATTATATCAATCCTGGGATCATTTGTTAAAGGTGCATCAATTCACGAATAGTTTAGAAATTAATACATGGATGTCCAAAAAAAAAGAATATATATATATATATATATATATATATATATATATATATATATATATATATATATATATATATATATATATATATATATATATATATATATATATACATATACAACCAGCAATATATATAGAGAACTTCAGTTCTATGCTAATCATAATCTTGCAAAGATAAACCTTTATGAAAAGTATATCAAGAAAATGACTCAACTTCAATTTGAGATGTAAATATTAAATTTATTGACAATTGTATTATATTTATGAATCATGAAAGACTATTATTTTGTTTCATGTCCCTTTAAGGATTAACCACATAAACTATAGATTTCAATCAATGAAATGAATAAAGAGGACAAATAATATTGTAATGACATGTATTTTATTATTATGTCATAAAACATAAAGAAATAATATAACGTTACAAAAAAAACATATTTAAAAATCTGCCCCATTGGAGCCATTTGACAAGGTAAAAGAATGTCACAGTCCTTGGAGGGAGTTGACAAGGGCCAACACAGCCCCATTGGAGCCATTTGACCAGGTAAAAGAGTGCATCACAGTCCTTGGAGGGAGTTGACAAGGTCCAACACAGCCCCATTGTAGCCATTTGACCAAGTAATAGAGTGCATCACAGTCCTTGGAGGGAGTTGACAAGGGCCAACACAGCCCCATTGGAGCCATTTGACAAGGTAAAAGAGTGCATCACAGTCCTTGGAGGTAGTTGACAAGGGCCAACACAGCCCCATTGGAGCCATTTGACAAGGTAAAAGAGTGCATCACAGTCCTTGGAGGGAGTTGACAAGGGCCAACCCAGCCTTATTGGAGCCATTTGACAAGGTAAAAGAGTGCATCACAGTCCTTGGAGGGAGTTGACAAGGGCCAACACAGCCCCATTGGAGCCATTTGACAAGGTAAAAGAGTGCATCACAGTCCTTGGAGGTAGTTGACAAGGGCCAACACAGCCCCATTGGAGCCATTTGACAAGGTAAAAGAGTGCAACAGGCACAACAAAAAAACGAAAAAGACCAAATGGCAACAACAACTGTAAAAAAGGTAACATGTGGACAGAAGATTCGTATCTGCGCCCTCGGAGCATCTCCGGATACTCCACTTATGGGTCATCAGCATCACCCTCATCATCCTGTGCATGTCCAGCTACAGATTCAAGCATTGACTCTACACGCATCATACGTCGTAGAGTCAATTGCTCAACCTGTAGCTGGGCATGCATGGTGTCTCAGCATGGCCTGCTTTATACGCGCTAGAGCCTCTAGCATCAGCCATGCTGAGTTACAACCTAAAATAAAGCAAAAAAAGAATATTATTGATAATTACATAACATAATAAAAAGAGAGCAAAGATACATTGTAATAATAAAGACAAATCATTGTTATAATTAAATATTCTATCTCAAAGATTTACACATTAAATATGTTCTTCAGACATAAACCATTAAAGGGACAGTTTACTCAAACATGTTCTCCCCTTTAATTGGTTCACAATGATCCACTTTACCAGCTTGAGTGTATTAAATTGTTTAAAATTATTTCCATTGTCCTTACATTGGCATTTCAAATAGTTTAGTTAGCCTGTGGTATCCACACTTATCCTAAAACCTTTTGACCTCGAGGCCAAGCTGAGTAAACACAGCAAGCAGAACAAATTACACTCCCAGTGAGTTATAGAATAGATAAGGTAAGAAAAAGTTATTTTTCTATTGTTCTATCCAAGTAGTGGTGAATGGTATATGGAGTGATATGAGCTCCAATATGTTATAATGTGGATTTAGAATGATAATTACAACTGTGCCTGGGAAGGACAATCCGACACCCAGGGGGGAGGGATGGGATTGGACTGGGGAGGGAAGGGGGGGCTGGGGAGGGAAGTGGGGAGGGATGGACTGCCGCTCTGGGTTAGCCCATACAGCTGGGGAGTCAGGAGCCTGGTGAGTTGGGGGCTGGTCAGGTGGGGGAGTTGTACGGCCAAAATACGGGGAGAGCGGCGAGGGGGCAAAGGGGCATTTTTTGGGAGGGACAGGACAGGAGGAATGGGAAGGTCCGGGAGGGGTTTCTATCTGGGGAGGGGCTTCTACCTGGGGAGGGTCGGGAAGCTGATGCCCAGAAGAGGAAGGTCCATCTGAAATATATAATAAAAATATATTAACATCTCATACATCATGAAATGAAATCAAGGCATTTAAACATGATTATGTTTTATGTATACTTAGAAGTGCTTTTGAATTTATAAACAATGATGACATAAGGATATGGTCTGCATATAGGCACTCAGATGAATAGCAATAACGGTCTGTACAATCAGACGATGATTATTGTGGTTTGGCATAGAATATGCATGTGACATCATGATGTCATTAATGACAAATCATACATAAATGAAAGAAAAATACAAACATATGTTCATGCTGCATGATATAGAAAGGGGGGCAGTAGTGTTTTCTAAAAATAATGGAATAATAATTTTTAAAGTGCCAAAGCTGTAGACTTTGATTTTCTTCCAGAGAATGTTTTAAAACAATAATACATGTTTGATACATGTTATATATATTTGACATACAATCAGACTCCAAGGGAGCCACTTCCTCCTCCGTCTCACATGTTACATCAATCTCTGTAAAACAGAACATGTTGTGTACACGTTAAAATCAGATATTATAACATATGTTACTGTTGCTCAAGGACACACATCAATATTGCATTAAAGATATACTGAGCCAAAGTTATGAATTACATCATTTTGATGGAGCATACAAATGACATTAGATTTGTTATTCTCGATGAGTAATAATTACATTTTAGTGTCTGTATTTTTACAATTATCTCAAAAGCAGAGTACATGGAACATTTAAGAGTTCTCATGTGTGTATCAATTTATGATTGTTTTTAAATTTATAACAAAAAGAAACATATGCTATCCATGTTCTGAAGAACAAAGGTGTAGACTAAGAAGCTTTGAGATCTTAATTTTTCAAGATTAAAAATAAATAGATATATAATCAGAGGAGTAAATTATCTGTTTTATTCAAATGTAATGCTTCATCAGAATCATGATCATAATATTTATTACAAATACACCTTCAATGATATATGCATGAGTCAATGGACTTACCCAAAGCCTGCAAAGGCAGCTCATCATTGGTGCTGGATCCCTCTGGGCTCCCCACAACAACTACATCTATTAATGATATATATATATATATACATTTGTGACCACAGTTTGGACATCACTAAATCCCATCAGTATCGAATTTTCAAAATAATATACTTAGAAATGTGAAGAATAGACCACTAATATGAACAATAAATGCATGAGTTAATCAAGGTGATTATAAAGAAAATAATGTCTTTAACATATGTTTAATTTCTTACGCCTAGATTTAGAGTTCTGCGTTAGCCGTTAAAACCAGCGTTAAGGTGTCCTAACGCTGCTTTTTACTGCCCGCTGGTATTTAGAGTCAGGCAGGAAAGGGTCTAACGCTCACTTTCCAACCACAACTTTTCCATACCGCAGATCCCCTTACGCCAATTGCGTATCCTATCTTTTCAATGGGATCTTCCTAACGCTGGTATTTAGAGTCTTGGCTGAAGTGAGCGGTAGACCCTCTACCGACAAGACTCCAGCCACAGAAAAAAGTCAGGAGTTAAGAGCTTTATGGGCTAACTCCGGTTTATAAAGCTCTTAACTACTGTCCTCTAAAGTACACTAACACCCATAAATTACCTATGTACCCCTAAACCGAGGTCCCCCCATATCGCCGCCACTCTAATAAAAAAATTTAACCCCTAATCTGCCGACCGGACACTGCCGCCACCTACATTATCCCTATAAACACCTAATCTGCTGCCCCTAACACCGCCGACACCTACATAATATTTATTAACCCCTAATCTGCCCCCCCCCCAACGTCGCCGCTACCTACCTAAACTTATTAACCCCTAATCTGCCGACCGGACCTCGCCGTTACTCTAATATATTAACCCCTAAACCGCCTCACTCCCGCCTCGCAAACCCTATAATAAATTTTATTAACCCCTAATCTGCCCTCCCTAACATCTGCGACACCTAACTTCAAGTATTAACCCCTAATCTGCCGACCGGACCTTGCCGCTACTCTAATAAATGTATTAACCCCTAAAGCTAAGTCTAACCCTAACCCTAACACCCCCCTAAATTAAATATAATTTTATTCTAACGAAATAAATTATTTCTTATTAAAAAAATTAATCCTATTTAAAGCTAAATACTTACCTGTAAAATAAACCCTAATATAGCTACAATATAAATAATAATTACATTGTAGCTATTTTAGGATTTATATTTATTTTACAGGCAACTTTGTATTTATTTTAACCAGGTACAATAGCTATTAAATAGTTATTTACTATTTAATAGCTACCTAGTTAAAATAATTACAAAATTACCTGTAAAATAAATCCTAACCTAAGTTACAAATAAACCTAACACTACACTATCAATAAATTAATTAACTAAACTACCTACAATTACCTACAATTAAATCAACTAAACTAAATTACAAAAAAAAACAAACACTAAATTACAAAAAATAAAAAAAGATTACAAGAATTTTAAACTAATTACACCTACTCTAAGCCCCCTAAAAAAATAACAAAGCCCCCCAAAATAAAAAAAATGCCCTACCCTATTCTAAAATAAAAAGTTAACAGCTCTATTACCTTACCAGCCCTTAAAAGGGCTTTTTGCGGGGCATGCCCCAAAGAAATCAGCTCTTTTGCCTTTAAAAAAACATACAATACCCCCCCAACATTACAACCCACCACCCACATACCCCTAATCTAACCCACCCAAACCCCCCTTAAAAAACCTAACACTAAGCCAATCAGATTGAGCTTGCATTCTATTGGCTGATCGGAACAGCCAATAGAATGCTAGCTCAATCTGATTGGCTGATTGGATCAGTCAATCGGATTGAACTTGAATCTGATTGGCTGATTCAATCAGCCAATCAGATTTTTCCTACCTTAATTTCGATTGGCTGATAGAATCCTATCAGCCAATCGGAATTCGAGGGACGCCATCTTGTATGACGTCATTTAAAGGAACCTTCACTCGCTGTTAGGATGTCGTTAGAAGAGGATGGATCCGCACCGGCTGCTTCAAGATGGACCCGCTCTGCTCCAGATGGAAGAAGATAGAAGATGCCGTCTGGATGAAGACTTCGGACCCTCTGGAGGACCTCTTCCGGCCGGATAGGATGAAGACTTCGGACCCTCTGGAGGACCTCTTCTGGCCGGATAGGATGAAGACTTCGGACCCTCTTCTGGACGGATCGGATGGTACCCTGCTGGGTGAAGACAAGGTAGGAAGATCATCAGGGGCTTAGTGTTAGGTTTTTTAAGGGGGGTTTGGGGGGGTTAGATTAGGGGTATGTGGGTGGTGGGTTGTAATGTTGGGGGGGTATTGTATGTTTTTTTAAAGGCAAAAGAGCTGATTTCTTTGGGGCATGCCCCGCAAAAAGCCCTTTTAAGGGCTGGTAAGGTAATAGAGCTGTTAACTTTTTATTTTAGAATAGGGTAGGGCATTTTTTTTATTTTGGGGGGGCTTTGTTTTTTTAGGGGGCTTAGAGTAGGTGTAATTAGTTTAAAATTCTTGTAATCTTTTTTTATTTTTTGTAATTTAGTTTAGTTGATTTAATTGTAGGTAATTGTAGGTAGTTTAGTTAATTAATTTATTGATAGTGTAGTGTTAGGTTTAATTCTAACTTAGGTTAGGATTTATTTTACAGGTAATTTTGTGATTATTTTAACTAGGTAGCTATTAAATATTTAATAACTATTTAATAGCTATTGTACCTAGTTAAAATAAATACAAAGTTGCCTGTAAAATAAATATAAATCCTAAAATAGCTACAATATAATTATTTGTTATATTGTAGCTATATTAGGGTTTATTTTACAGGTAAGTATTTAGCTTTAAATAGGAATAATTTTTTTAATAAGAAATAATTTATTTTGTTAGAATAAAATTATATTTAACTAGGTGTCGCAGATGTTAGGGAGGGCAGATTAAGGGTTAATACTATTCATTATAGGGTTTGCGAGGTGGGAGTGCAGCTGTTTAGGGGTTAATACATTTATTATAGTGGCGGCGAGGTCCGGTCGGCAGATTAGGGGTTAATAAGTGTAGGTAAGGTAGCGGCGACGTTGGGGGGGGGGGGCAGATTAGGGGTTAATAAATATTATGTAGTGTGACGAACCAAGGTTATCCAACCCTGCGCCAGTCACTTATTTGGCACAGAAAGGGTTTTCAGCCCCCTTTTCTGTCACCAACAGGTCACAATCTAGCCACACCAGGCAAGCTTGTGATTCAGTTTAGTGGGTGCAAGAGTTAACCGCACTCCCTTAATCTGTACTAGACGTAAGAGAAATGTCCAACACTCCCTTTTAATGCCACCCACAATAAACTATCAATCCTATAGCTCCAATGCTGTCACCACTTAAAATTTATTAAAGGGAAAATCCTAAGGAAAAACCCAGACTTTACACATTAACTCTAGAAATACAATTTAGCAGAAAATAAGCTAAATTATACAGTTCTAATATTCCAGTCTCTTTCAGTAACGTGGTTCAATTATTAGACAAAGGCCACACTTAATAAAGGAATTATTTATTATGCCAAAAATATTATGCACAATGTATTATTAATAAAAAGTTGTTACAAATAAAAATACACACGCAAACAGTGTTTTAAAATAAAAAGGAGAAAAATAACAGACCTAATACTTTACTAGCTTATGAGTCTGCGCCCGGGGATGGCATGAAAATGATGGCTCCTTACTTCTGTACAGCAGCTCCCCTTGTAAGAATGACAATCTTATTGTTAAAAAATAAGATTCTTAAACCCTACTTTTCAGAGATCAGGTTGCTTAACCACACCCTCCTGGGCGGGCTAAGAAACCCCCCTGTCTTTATGATCTCCAATAGACTAATTTCTTGCCTGAAATTATACAATCCAGTATAATTTCTGCTAGGTAAGAAATTTCTATATTTACATATCTAGAACCTTTTAGTTTTATTGGGAGAATCGGTTTGATATCAAATATGCCATAGGTTGTCATATTTACCTTCCTTTAAGGGTATAGCAGTTTTAACACACATATATACATAACCCATGTCCCTTTATTGACCTCCTCAGGAGATGTGCTGGGGGGGCCCTGTTCTACATCATGCCCTGCTGCTGACAGCTTAGGCCATAAAAGTCTGTCCTGTTTACACTGCCAAGCATTTATGATGCTCCTGGCACTTCAAAGAAGACACAAACACAATTCTTCTTGAAAAACAAATAACTGTTTTGAGTCCAAGCTACACAAAGTTAACTCCTTAGCAGCTGAATCCTGAGATATTCGTGACATGTAGGTGTCGGCGATGTTGTGGGCAGCAGATTAGGGGTACATAGGGATAATGTAGGTTGCGGCGGTGTCCGGAGCGGCAGATTAGGGGTTAATAATAATATGCAGGGGTCAGCGATAGCGGGGGCAGCAGATTAGGGGTTAATAAGTGTAAGATTAGGGGTGCTTAGACTCGGGGTACATGTTAGAGTGTTAGGTGTAGACTTAGAAACTGTTTCCCCATAGGAAACAATGGGGCTGCGTTAGGAGCTGAACGCTGCTTTTTTGCAGCCCAAACTGCCCCATTGTTTCCTATGGGGGAATCGTGCACAAGCACGTTTTTCAAGCTAGCCGCTACCGTAAGCAACGCTGGTATTGAGAGTTGAAGTGGCGGTAAATATGCCTGTACACTCCCTTTTTGGAGCCTAACGCAGCCCTTCAGAGAACTCTAAATACCAGCGTTATTTAAAAGGTGCGGGGGAAAAAAAACATGCGTAGCTAACGCACCCCTTTGGCCGCAAAACTCTAAATCTAGCCGTTACTAAATTAGACAGACTTTTAATCTCATATGATTCTATTGCATATCTAAATATGCCAATTGATCGTTGTTTTTGAAATAATACACACAAACAACACTTTGAATAACAACTGGTGAAAAATCAAACCAAAGCCATGTGGCACATAGATCCATTTGTGCAATGTACATTAATCTTTTTTAGGACACAACACATATTGATCACAATGCAAAACTGAAGTTATTATGAAAAATATGTCATCATGACATCATGTGATATGATTTTCTAATAAGGATAACAATAGACTGAAACAATTTAGATAATCAAATAAAATTTGAAATTATTTTGAAATCACATGTGTCTAAATCCTAAAAGTGAAATGTTTGTTTTCATGTCCCTTTAATGATAAGAATAAACAAAAAAACGTATGAAATTTATATTTTTAGAATCTGCACTTTTTAAAAAATGTGTTATTGTTGTCTAAATGTATCCAAACAATAGCAAGAACTACACAGGGGCAGAATATAAAATGGGCAGGAACTTAAGCTTACATTAAAATGAAGATATCAAGAATAGAAGGGATATCTTCAAATACTCATAATTTTAGATTTGTATTACAACGTAATCCCAACTTTGATTCGTGATTCTTATTTTAAAATAACCAGTGAAAGATAATAAGAGTATCCATATAAATATCGATCAGTGTGAATGTATTATGTAATGTTATGTCCAGGTTTGTAAGACAAAGGTAAATTAATATGAGACATACCATGCTGTGACGAACCCTGGCTTGAGGTTCTAGCACCAACATCAGGATCTGTAAAATATTCAATGAGGATTGGATATCATTAATACAAATCAGGTCATGGAGACAAACAATCTGATTTTTCAATTCTAATTGACAAAGTACAAATCTATTTGTATTCACATGAGTTCATTGTTTCCTCAATTAATGTCTAAATGAAGAGATCCTGTATTCTTATTTTCAATATTTTATGTTGTTGACTGTAGCTTTAATTCATTTTGTGTCTTCTTGCATTCTCAATTGATAGAGATAGTTCATTGTTTATTTTGATCTTGCTAGTATAGCTTTTATAATGTAGAAGATTGTAAATGAGGATACTGTATTCTTCCCATATATACTAATTAACGTATACATTTGACCAACATGTCAAAAGCGATGCCAGTTACAGCAAACACATGTTCATGTGAGTGCGCAATTCTCTCTTTTGTGATCATTGCGCAATGATTCCAAGCGGAATTGCGCATCCGTGATTTGATCAACATTTCTAAAGCGATGCCAGTTACAGCAAACACATGTTCACGTGTGTGCGCAATTCTATCTTTCGTGATCATTGCACAATGATTCCAAGCGGAATTGCGCATCCATGATTTGACCAACATGTCTAAAGCGATGCCAGTTACAGCAAACACATGTTCACGTGTGTGCGCAATTCTATCTTTCGTGATCATTGCGCAATGATTCAAAGCGGAATTGCGCATCCGTGATTCAGAATTGTTTTGGATATAGTAGTGTGATGAGTATCATTTATAAAGACTTCAAATATATTGGCAATTGGATGTATTACGAGATTCAAATCGTATATTTGTTAATATTGAACAATAACAAATAATATTTCTAACTGGGTTATGATTCGATAGTCAATGTATGAAATGGCGGATGATAGGGATTTCACAGATGCGCAATTCCTTTTTTACTCTGTGACGCATATAATGTAGAGCGCAAGAAACATCACTCCTATTTCATGTGTGCCGAATCTAAAATCAGATATCTGAACATCATATGTAGCGTATGTTGTGAGATCTATATAGGTTGAATATATGACTATATACACATTTCTTAAGTCTACTTAAATATTAATATATTATATGAAGTTGTATATTTACCTGGTTCAGATTCTCTATCATCCTCTCCCAGGCCACCGGACGGAGAAGCTGCTGCACTGACCTCTGGGTCAGGACTTTCTGATCCAGCAGCTGGGAGGGAAGAAGAAGAGGCAGAGGAGCGAGAGGATCTAAATCTGCGGGGGACCTGGAGATTGAGGAGGTCGCATAAGGTCACCTCATAAGGGAGTAGGTATAAATTCCGTTGGGGCTTAGTTTTTTCCCATCCCTCTTACGGACTTTTACCCACTCCCTTATGAGGTTGACTTTTTTGTGCAGACCCAACCTCATATCTCCAAACCTCCGCATGATTTGATCCTGGCTTTTCTGAATGCCCAACACCAAATTAATATCATTGGTGATAGACGCCCAGAGGGCCTTCTTAATACTCTGCTTTGTCGACCTCTTCTTGTTCCCAAACAGCTGCAGATAGAAGTCCTGGACGACGTTGACCAGTGCTGCACTCTCCGGCTTGGTGAACCTGGGAGGCGTCATGCCTGCTAGTCCAAAGAGAATATATATAATATATATAGATATATATTACTGCCAGCAGGCATTAGAGAACTGACAAAGATGGCAACGTGTAATGGACTTTTATATGGTGAAGTAAACATGAGATGAACCATGGGACATGGTATCTGTACATCTGATTGGATAAAATATTGAAATTTTGTTATCATGTCTGTGAGACTATAATGACTCAAGTTATGTTTGTGTGATGAACTCTGATTGGTTGTTCCTTAATGTTTGATATCTTAGTAACTTCCATACATATACCTCCTGGGGGTGCTGTTACTACATTTTTCATGTAGACTTATTTGTAATTCATGGGACTGTTATGCGGATATGTGTGACGCAGATGTAATATCCGTGATCCATTAAATATTAATTTTACAATTTATTAAAAATATATATAATCCTGTCACATTATTAAATGTTTTACACATTTCGATGTTTAATATCGATCATGTTCTTTAATACAAATAAGTTTTATTAATACAAATTTAACATTGAATGTATTTATTGTTTATTAAATAAATGTTGTGAAGTATTGACATTGCTCTATTAAATGTATTTATAATGCACATCGAGTGTGTGCTATTGCGTGACATTCGAATTGAATTTTTAAAAATGCGAATCTCGTGTTGCAAGATACGTTTCCCACTCGAAATTTCTGAAATGCGTAATTTCTGGTTATAATGGCCGGAACTTGTATAATCTGTTTATAAATGTTAAACTACACGTTTGTTTATTATTAGTAAATAAACCTCAAGCTTGTATTTGTCTGAACTGCTCACATCTGTTATTGGGCAATGGTGTCTTTATTTTTAAAGGGACATTACAACAAAATATTTTCTTAAAATGATCAGGAGAGAGAATACATTTTTATACTTTAAAGTGTAACTATCAATTTAGATTAATCTTTAGATATCCTTAACAGAAGAAATTGCAATGCACATGGTTGAGCCAATCACACAAGACATCTCTGTGCATCCACCAATCTTCAGCTACTGAGCATATCTAGATATGTTTGTAAAGGAAATAATCCAAAAATAATTATTTAAAATCGATGATAGAATTAAATGTTAATGTTTAAAATTAAATTTTATTTATGATTCCAGAAAGAAACGCTTTTTAATTACCGTCCCTTTCATGAGCTAATATGCAATCTTGAACTTGATCTAAATACATCTGTCTAAACATTGTAAATATGCATTGTTGGCCAGCCACAATTAAGTAGATATTTCCCAGTAATGCTTTGCTGATCATAAACCTATGCACCTCCCTTTCTAAAAATTAGTAGAACATGAGAATCAAGCATATTTGTATTACCTTCTGTATTGTTTGCCCCACTGTGAATGAAATATCTTCTAATGGCTGTATTTATACAGCTTTACCTTAAAGTGACATTAAGCTATAGGTTCTTTACTGATTTAGATGGATAATATAATGTTAAAACAACGTCATATTTAGTTTTATTCTCTCATTAGCTTTTTTTGTTTGATATTATTGACTAAAAACCATATCTAGATAGGCTCTTTTGCTGTTGATTGTTGGTTGCACATAGATGCCTTATGTCATTGTCTAACCCATGTGCATTGCTAGCTATTTCTTTAACAAAGGATATCTAAAGACTGAATATAATTAGATAATAATAGTACATGTAAATGGTGTTTAAATAAAATTTGTATTGTCTATGATTGACTAAATGAAATATTTTTGGAATGTCCCTTTAAGGACCCATTAGGAATATGTGGAGTTAACATTGTATAAAGAAACTAAAGGGGACTGAAAATACATCTAGATATGTGATATCTATCCAAGAGGTAAGGAGAATAATTGCTAGAAGTTATCTTTTGATCTATCTATAGTTAAATGACCCTTCAAATGACTCCACTAGAACTGAAAAGTAATCAATATGGCATACAATAACTAGCTTGGTCTAAATAGGAAATTAACTTTTCATTTACAGATAATTTCTAACATATTACCTAAAAATAATTAAAGATGAATAACCTATATTTATTGTAATAATGTTTTTGGATACATTAGGAAAATCCCAGATATTATTATTTAAATCTAACATTCAACTACACTGTCACTATAATGTAAGTTAAACACTTTCCTTTCTTAAAATTTAAATGAACAAAGTTGTTTTATATAATTTAGACTACATATCCTCATCATAAACATTTTATGATTTTAAAATCTATAAATCACACAATAAAAGCATAGATGTATTTAAGTCCAAATTAAATTGTTGAAAGATACTTGACTTTAACATTATCTGAATAAGCTGTGTTGGTATTTTACATTCAATAAATTAACCAAAATTATTCTATTTTATATCAGGCATGTGCTTGTCAAATAGATGACTAACAGTCATGTGAGTAATATTTTGTTTACTTGTCAGATTAGATGGATATATTTCTTCTTATCTTACTGTGATAGAGATATGTCTCTAAGAATATGTATTTTAATACAAAAAATAGAAGATATAGTATGAAAATAAATTTATTGACAAGAAAATAAATAAAATTTCTTTAAAAAAAATTAATCACAGATGAAACTCTGAAAAAGAAAGAAAAATATTATAAACATTATTTATTTCATGAACACGTCTTAAAATATTCATTTAATAGAATAATTGTTAAAACATCTTGTGTCTATGCTCTAACATGTATTTTTTTGGTCTTGATATTAAAAAAAAACATGAAATCTATATCTATCCATAATTAGAAATACCATTATATTGTCTAATCAATCTTAGAATTAAACATTAGCATTTTAAATTAGACAAAATAATGCATATCACATTATATAAATCTATTTATATTGTATACTGAACATAATTGAATGTAATATTTCATGTCCCTTCAAATAATATACCTCTATATCAACTATAAAATGTATTCCTTTGTCTGATTGGTCAGAATGTGAGTCCTCTCTAGCACAAAGTAGGGGTAATGTATGTAAAATAAACATATTCTAATATAGGACATGTATCTATTCCCAATTCTTTTAACATTCTTCCTCCTGTGATTCTTAACTAGCATGCATTGTGCAAACTAACCTGGATGTATGGTCTTTGAAAGGCAATTATCTTCAAATTATCAGTTTATCTTCATTAGGTGTCTTAGTCATCATTTTCAAAATAGAGGATTGTGAAATACCATCTAAAAGAAAAATAATCTAAGTGTCTCCAATAGGATGCATCCACAGCCTTAGTCCATAAAATTGTTGCCACTTACCATGTGAACGTGTCTTTGTATGGTTTTCAAGGTCAGCACATTTGAAAGACAATGCCAGACATGATCACATTGGTATTCATCACTTTCAAACTGGGATTCTTCACTTTCAGTCTGGGATACTTCACTTTCAGTCTGGGATACTTCACTTTCAGTCTGGGATTCTTCACTTTCAGTCTTGAATTCTTCACTTTCAGTCTTGAATTCTTCACTTTTAGTCTTTAGATGAAGTCATCTCCCTAATGGCCAAAAAAGTGAAAATAAAAAAATTAATAGAAGTGTGTGAATTAGTTCTGCACCCCCCCCCCCCATTTCTGAAACTATTTCTATCACTAGCTTACTAAGCGTGTGTAGCATATCGTGTTATGTTCTATCAATTTAGTGTGAAGATGAGTCATACATTGTGCAGACCTAACCTCTGATGTGTGACTTTGAATATGACTTTGAATATGACTTTGAAGCATATAGTCTTGTTGGAGGATCCCTTTCTGATTATCCAAATTTCTAGTAATGTGTAAGCTAAATACTACTTTGTAAAATATATGCCATATGATGGGTGATTGTGCCAAATTCCTGCCAGCCATAGTCCATACATTATTTATACTTACCAGCTGATGTCTTTAAAAACCAGGTGGTGAAGTCTATTACAGGACCCAATGCCAGGAGCATCACCTATAATAATCCAAATAAATATTTATAATCATTTGATGAACAATCCTAACATGTTTGCACAATTCTCTACTTCTCATTTTCCTAGAATTCACACATATTCGCAATACTCCTATCTAACTTCTATTATTTACCGTCTGAAGTGGCGGTTGATGATGTTTACTCTGACATTGAGCCCCTCGTCCCGGAATGGCCCCTCTAGAACAGGATCGTCCTCCTCATCTTGGAGGAGGCGTTGGGGCGCCTAGACGGCCTGCAGCATCCTAGCCCACTGTGCAATGTTATGCAGGATGCTGCAGGCTATAACGATCTTCGCCACCTTCCTAGGGCTGTATTGGAGGGCTCCTCCATCTTAGTCTCATTTTGAGGAGCCCAAACATCCTCTCCACTACAGCCCTAGTCCGCTCGTGCGCCCTATTATAGCGCCCCTGGGCCTCGTCAGTGGGGTTACGCAATGGCGTAATGAGCCAAGGCCGGCTCATGTAACCAGAATCACCTATAAATAATGAACATAACAAAATGACAAATATTAATAATTTATTTATAATTATTATATTAAAATACTTTTCATTTGTGTACATGAAAATCCCCTAAAATAAACATTTTCCTTAAAAAAGAATGATATGTTTAAATCGCATTCTTTATCTGCACATTTAAGCTAAGACATTCTACATATCTGTTTTGAACTAAAACTAGACATTTGCGGAAAGAGACAATGACATGGTTAAATTGCATTTTCTATCTGCCCATTTAAGCTAAGACATGCTACATATGCGTATTTCGCATAAACCAGACATTTGCTAAAAGAGAAAGAAATGGTTAAATTGCATTCTCTATCTGGCCATTTAAGCTAAGACATGCTACATATGCGTATTTCGCATAAACCAGACATTTGCTAAAATTAAAAAAAAATGGTTAAATTGCATCCTAGAGCTGCCCATTTAAGCTAAGACATGCTACATATTTGTTTGGAGCTAAAACTAGACATTTGCGGAAAGAGACAATGACATGGTTAAATTGCATTTTCAAATTCTCAGAAATAGAACAATAGTTGTTCTATTTCTGAGAATTTGTAAGTAGGGGTCTGGAGAGCCCCAGCAACAGTGGGAGTATATGCCAATATACTGGTAACGTACTGGTATTGTGGAAGGCCCTGGACTGTAGCTCTCTGTGCAAACTGTTGCTCGGTGACAGAGGGTGGACACAGGGCTGCTTTGCCATTTGCAACTGGAGACAAAGAGATTACTCTGTACTGAGAGGGCATTGTCTGGGTGAGTTCTTACCTTTTTTTATTTGCACTTGGAAATTTCATTGTATCAAATAGGTGACATCCGCTTAAGTGGGACTCTGTGATAGAGTCGGTTTCGCCCAATGAACTATCATATATTATGTAAAATTATTTACACTGCACAATCGCTGAGAAGTCTTTTTTTGAAATATATTTGAAATTGTGTTCTCCAATAGAGACTAGTATCAGTGGATTCTTGCAACAAGTTTTCCAAGCTATAAATACGTAAGAATGGCTGCTTCAATTGATACTGCTAGGAGGGAGAGATTTGCAAAACTATTTAAAGACACAGCAACATGTGAAAGCAAAGTAGAATTAGGAACCCTTTTTTCAAATAAAGAAAAAATACACATCAAAGAATTGAAGTTGTGGTGGGATATAGAATTTTTGGAATACTATTTGTAGGAGAAAAAGATACCTCGAGGTCTGAGAATGAAAAAATTTCCAGCAGTCCACAAGGAATTCCCTGAGTTTATGCAGGACTGGAATCAATCCCTTTGTGAGTGTTCTCTGATTCTTATGGAGAAACTTGTCAAGTTTAAGAAAGAACAAAGAGAAACTATATTAATAGAAATTGAAAATTTGGATAAAGATCTAGATAATTTCAAAGATGATGAAAGAATGTTGCCCTTTCAAAAACAACTTGATGATACTCTAGAAAAACTGAGTATAGAATTGTCGGACAATAAATATAAGAAATATGAGAGGGATTCTAAAGATTATGAACTGGCGATTGTTTATAGCTGGAGCACTGATAGAAGAACACAGAGGAATAAACAGAAATTTAATAACAATAAAAAAGACAAGAGCAAAAATCAATGTAAAGTGACTTTTTCCAGTTTTGAGAGTGCATCAGGTTTAAGTGATTCCAGCAATGCATCTTCTACTGTGTTAACCTCTTCCATACCAACATCGTCCCTGCCAACCACTTCTACACCAGTGAGAACACCAGTGACGAATGGAACTGATCTGGGAGCAAGGCCAAAAAACGGGAAGCTGCTAGCAGAGCATCCAGAAAAGGAGAAAAACAAAACAACAACCGGGGAGAATGCAGAGGTTACCCAAAGTGTACCCAGGTATCCGAGTCGCAGAACACAATGGAAGAAGAACAACCACAAGAACATCAAATAATCAATTTGTCCTCTAAGAGCTTAGGGCCACATGAGAAATCTTTGCTATCAAAAGGATTAGGTTTTTTTCCTGTACGAGACTTTAGTTTATTTGATACGATATTGGACATTAATAAGTTCATACACAAAATAACTTTGAAAAAACATTTTGGTGCTAATGCTGAATTTCCAGTTGTTGATGATGATATGAGAGACACGATTGCCATTAGTGATAATTGTAACTTTAAAGAATTGTGTGATGTTGTGACTCTTTGTGAGTTACAAAATGATGGATCTTGTTCTGGGATTGTCTCAAGACAACAATCCATGTTGAAACCTAAGTCTACTGCTTTTTACCCAGTACAGGCACGTAATGATGTGATAGAGTTGTTTCATTCTATCTTAGAACAAGATCTGGTAGAATTGTCTATGAAATTGGGTAATGATACAACTAAGAATACATTTAAATATAATAACTTAAATAAAAAAGAGATTTTTGCATTGAATCAATTGAGTACCAATTCTGACCTGGTGATAGTCAACTCAGATAAGGGTGGGTCTATAGTTGTGCTAGATAAAGCAGATTACAACAAAGAAGTATATCGACAGCTGGGGGACACCGAAATTTATAAGAAACTTACATTTAATCCCACTATTAAGTTTCAAAAGGAATTAGAACATTTACTAGACTTGGGAATAGAAAATGCTGTGTTATCAAATAAGATAGTTGATTCAATATTGGTTGAACATCCTAGGGTACCTATATTCAAGTATTTACCTAAAATCCACAAGTCCTTAGTCAATCCCCTGGGGAGACCAATAATTTCTTCTATTGGCTCTCTGGGGGAGAGACTAGGACAATAGGTGGATGCACAGTTACAGCCGATAGTTCAATCGCTGCCTGGATTTTTAAGAGATACTAAACATCTACTTAGGTCTATTCAGCAATTTGAATTGAAGGAAGGTTATGCATTCTCTGCAATAGATGCAGTATCTCTATACTCCTGCATACCGCATGAACAGGGACTGGGTGCTATTCAAAGAATGCTTGTTAGGTATTCTGGGTATGATGATAAACTAATTGAATTTATAATAGAAGCTATTTCGTTTCTTTTACATCACAACTATTTTATGTACAATGGTGAGTTCTATTTACAACTCAGAGGGACAGCGATGGGGGCAAAATTTGCCCCCTCGTATGCCAATTTGTATTTAGCTGATTTTGAAACTAGGAAGATCTTTGGCAATGATAACCTTTTCAAAGATGACATCAAATTATACACCAGGTACATAGACAATATTTTGATGGTCGGGGGGGGGGGGTGTGAGATGAGTAATCTAAAGAGGTTTGTTGATAATCTTAATCAGATTGATAATAACCTCAGTTTCACCTATAATGTTTCCTGGGATAGTATATCCTATTTGGATGTTCTTATAGGTCACAGTGGGGAATCTGTTGTCACAGAAGTATACAGAAAGGAGACCTCTGGGAACACAATTCTTAGAGCGGATTCACTACACCCAAAACATCTGAAAAAGGGGATCCCTAAGGGCCAATATATTAGGTTGATGCGCAATTGTAGTTCGTTGGATAGATATTGGAAACACGCTAATGACTTAACCCTACGTTTGGTGGACAGAAGTTATAACTTGGGTGATTTAAATAAAATTGCTACTTTAGTTTCTGGTTTTGATAGAAGTAAATTACTAAAGGACAAAGAGAAAAAACCACGAAATAGTGGTAGGACACAGGTTAATAATGGTGTTAACTTTATAACTAAATATAGCAACCAGTATGATGCTATATGTAACATCATTAATAAAAGGTTACCTTTGTTAGAAAGAGATAAAGATCTTAAGATATTATCAAGAAACTGTAAATTTATCTCTTATAGATCAGATACAATAGGGGATAAGATTAATAAGAATGCTAATCCCAAATCTAATGCCAACACTTAAGTAATGATAGGTAGAACTGGCAATTGGCTCTCAAAGAAATTTGGTTTTTACAAGTGTGGAGGGAGGCCATGTAAGAGTTGTGACTTTGCTCTAGTTGGAGATACTTTCCATTCAACTAATACTAATAAAACTTATAATATTAGGGAGCGTATCAACTGCAATTCCACGTACATTGTTTACCTCTTTACCTGTTTACACTATAATTTTCAATATGTAGGTCTCACCTCTAGGGGCTTAAAAGACAGGATCAGAGAACACCTTTTGTCCCTAGAGGCGGATATACCAAAAACTCCAGTGGCTAAGCATTTTTTTGAACATATTGATAAATTCAGTTATTTCCGGTTTCAATGTATTGAACAGGTTAAAATGAGCACTAGAGGTGGGGACAGGTATAAGGCTCTCAGTAAGAGAGAAATTTATTGGATTTATACTCTTAAAACCGGTTCCCCTTTAGGGATGAATAAAATAAGTGATATTAAACTGTTCATTGACACTTAATCCCTTACTGTGTGTTCTAAGTACTAGACTCAAACAACATATACAGTTATTTTTAGTGAATGATCGGTTGTAAAAATAAAATTAATTTCACATCAAGAGTAAAGTTGCATTATTAAGATTTCGATATATGAATATGTGCAGTGTGATAATGTGTGTACATGTTCTGAAATATTTTTTGATGTCTCCTTATTAATTCCAAATGATTTTCTGTTCCCTAGTATGCAACTCAAATTGGTAGCCGATAGCTTTGTACCTATTTTTTGTAAAATCGTTACATTGTAACATTTCCCTGCACTTGCCGCAATTGAATATTGTTTGCATTTGACTTTTATATTTATTTGGCCACTTTGATGCAGGGTTCTGTTATTTTAGTGTAACAATAGGTACTTAGTACTTTGGCATTAGGGTTCCGTCATTCTAATCTTTGACAAATTTACTCATTTTAGAAAAAGTGCTTTGTTTAGTTTTAACAATTTTTGCTAATATGTGGTGTCTAGAAAGATTATTGTTATTTTTGTTATTTAGTTAAAACTTGTGTGATTATGGAGCTTAAAAGGTTAAATCGATGGTGTGATCTTTGAATGCTAATAGGCTAGATACTTTTGTTACCTGAGATTTAACAGCTGTCTGTAACACTTTTTCTCCCAGCTCTGATGAACCGCCTGTGAGGCGGGAAACGCGTCAGCGGGATCTGTTTGCTGTGCCTGTAATGACTTGTACATTTTGATATGGAATAAAATAAATTTTTACCTGCTTATCTCTCCCGGTACTCTTTTACACCATTGTTGCAGAGTTTTGTTCTATTTCTGAGAATTTGTAAGTAGGGGTCTGGAGAGCCCCAGCAACAGTGGGAGTATATTCCGATATACTGGTAATGTACTGGTATTGTGGAAGGCCCTGGACTGTAGCTCTCTGTGGAAACTGTTGCTCAGTGACAGAGGGTGGACATAGGACTGCTTTGCCATTTGCAACTGGAGAAAAAGAGATTACTCTGTACTGAGCGGGCATTGTCTGGGTGAGTCCTTACCTTTTTTTTTATTTGCACTTGGAAATGTCATTGTATCAAATAGGTGACATCCGCTTAAGTGGGACTCTGTGATAGAGTCGGTTTCGCCCAATGAACTATCATATATTATGTAAAATTATTTACACTGCACAATCGCTGAGAAGTCTTTTTTTTAAATAAATTGCATTTTCTATCTTCCCATTTAAGCTGAGACATGCTACATATGCGTATTTTGCATAAACCAGACATTTGCTAAAAGAGAAAGAAATGGTTAAATTGCATTCTCTATCTGGCTATTTAAGCTAAGACATGCTACATATGCGTATTTCGCATAAAGCAGACATTTGCTAAAATAAAAAAAATAATTAAATTGCATCCTAGAGCTGCCCATTTAAGCTAAGACATGCTACATATCTGTTTGTAGCTAAAACTAGACATTTGCGGAAAGAGACAATGACATGGTTAAATTGCATTCTCTATCTGCCCATTTAAGCTAAGACATGCTACATATGGGTATTTCGCATTAAAGCAGACATTTGCTAAAAATAAATAAAAATGGTTAAATTGCATCCTAGAGCTGCCCATTTAAGCTAAGACATGCTACCTATGCGTATTTCGCATAAACCAGACATTTGCTAAAATAAAAACAAAATGGTTAAATTGCATTCTCTATCTGCCCATTTAAGCTAAGACATGCTACATATTTTTTTGTAGCTAAAACTAGACATTTGCGGAAAGAGACAATGACATGGTTAAAGCGCATTCTATAAATGCCCATTTAAGCTAAGACATGCTACCTATGCGTATTTCGATTAAACCAGACATTTGCGAAAATAAAAACAAAATGGTTAAATTGCATTCTCTATCTGCCCATTTAAGCTAAGACATGCTACATATCTGTTTGGAGCTAAAACTAGACATTTGCGGAAAGACAATTAAATGGTTAAATTGCATTCTATAGCTGACTATTTTGCACATTACACAAACACAACTGTTTTTTAAGACTACAGTGGCAATTGTCTAACTAATTAACCATGTTGTGCACAAGTACTCACCAACGAGCCACCCAGATGGAAACTCTCTGCCCTCAAACTGCCGCTACAGGGACGACTGTCTGAGGATGCGGGCATCATGACAAGCCCCGACGAAATTCGCACAAACATGCATAATCCGCATCCGTGCGTCACAAACAAACTGCACGTTGAGACTATGGAAGTGTTTGCGATTTCGGAAGGGCTGGTCATGTTCAGGAGCACGCACTGCAATGTGGGTGCAAACTATTGCTCCCAAGACATTGGGCATTCGAGCGATAGCAAAGAATTCCCTCTTCAGGCGCCTCTAATCACCATCATTCTGAGGGAATCCTATGTAACGCTTACTGACTCGTACCATGGCGTCCAGAAAGTTGTCAAAAACCACAGAGAAGGTACCCTGAGCAAGCCCATGCATGTACCCCTCTCCAGATTGAAAACTCCCGGAGGCCAGGACGTATATGCAACTAAGCATCTTGGTCATACCAGAGATTGCCGTTGCCATATGTCTACGTGGCTCCATATGAGGTCTAAGAACATTGTAAAGGCCAATGAGCTGTTCGCGATTGAGCCTATACTTGTCAAAAACCTTGAAGTCACTCATGTTGTCCAAGGTGGGCCTCACCCTGTGAACAGGAGGACCTCGAACCAAACGAGCCCTATTCTCTCTTGGAGCCACCGAGCCTGCCTGATTCTATTGAATGCTACTTGTGCAGCAGCACCAGCAGCATCTAACTGAGCATCATCCATATTTGCCAAGCTAAGCGATTTGATACAATATCGATCACAAGGGACGCTTTGGCCATGTTGTTTCGGGGTTTTATAGTGCAATTAGTCCAATGGTAGCGTGTTCGTAATGATTGCTGATTGTATACACTTGTTTGTATGTGAGCGGCGCGAATGCTTTCAAAGTGGGCGTTTTTTTAGGTGTTTGCTGAAATTTTGTTTGCCCCCAATGAATCACAATGTGAAAGTGTAAAATGTAACATATACAGTGCATCTTCGTAATGTTTGTTCATATGCGTAATAATTACTTATTAAACGCGATCTTATTGTAAAAAACACACGTCCACGCTAACATGAATAAAAGTACATACTTGTGTATAAGGGTATAGAATCTGATCGATCAATGTTGCTGCAATATTGTTTGTAAACGATAAAGTAACAGCTGACATCTCTAATATTGTATATATAAGTGATTAGCGAGATGTCAATATTGTACGCGTCCCTTTAAAATCGCAATAATAATGAAGATCTTCCGGCTGACATCTCTAGTATTGTATATATAAGTGATTTGCGAGATGTCAATATTGTACGCGTCCCATTAAAATCGCAATAATAATGAAGAGCTTCCAGCTGACATCTGTAGTATTGTATATATAAGTGATTGGCGAGATGTCAATATTTTACGTGTCCCTTACTTACGTATATGTAGTATTGTAGTATTGAGTGCTAAACTTCTGAAAGGGGCGGTACAGTCCTAAAGCTGTAATGTGTATGGTTGAAGCTTCTAATGACGTCATCATATTAGCAACCTGCCTGTCTAGTTATCAAATCCTCATTCTGTTTTTGTATTTTACTACATTGTTATTGTGTGCTGATTAAAAATATAAATGTGTGCTTTGTGGTTGAGTGATGCGTGTTATGTACATCTACGTATATATTGTGATTCTCTCCCACATATGCTGACTTATATAACGCAGTATAGCATTGCTGTTCCTTCCCAAAAAGTGACAGCTGTAATCTGTTCTAATGATGTTCTTATTGTACGTAATTCCTAATGATATTAAATTCTGGGTGAATCGTGATGTTAAAGGGACAGTAAAATCCCTATTTTATGTTTCATGATTCATAGAGAGAATCTAATGTGTTTTTTGGCCATAATATCAATGCACATGTATGAGTGAATGATAAAAGTAATGTATGTGCATCCATTAATGATCATGTGTTAAGCCTATGTAATGTAGATATGCTATTCATGCAAGCATATGAGTTGAATAAATGAAATGCTATAATAGACGTAAATGAGACGTGTTTCCAATTGTCTACTGTTTGTGAATAATGAAATGTTCAAATTATTTTCTGTCCGTTTAAATATGATGTAATTTATTAAATATATTTTGTATTGTTGATGGTGATTTGTAGTTGATGTAATGTAAATTTCTATAACAATTTGATGTTGTAGTGAATTTCACAGAAGTAAAAGCCATAACTCCATAGAGAAATAGCCATTTCTTGATCTATTTGTCATAGCGGAACTAACGCAAGAAAGAATGAGTTTGTTTCACATTTTTAACGCTGGTATTACGAGTTTTCTTGTCTACGCTTTTTCCGTGCGTTGGGTAAATCTGCCTGTCGCGTGCACAAGCACGTCTTCCCCATAGAAGTCAATGGAGGAGAAAAATGTGTGTAGAAATAAAATCCAAGACTTGTTTTGAGCGTAAAGTGAGTGACATCATGGTCTTGTGTGAAAAAGTAGCTAAATCGAGTTTATTTCCTAATAAAAATCATATTTGTGTATGTAATGTGCTGCATATTGTTTGTTTGTATCGATTAGTGTATGTATGTGATAATATTTGTAGTTTGATGTAGCTATAAGAGTGTCTGTTCCCGTCTGTCTATGTAAGTCAATGGAAAATGGTTTTGTATGCCTTTTTTTCAAACACCCGAGATCTCGTAACTTTGATCCGTTCTATTTTGACATGAAAATATAAAATCTTAAAAATAAATATAGTATAGTGTTTGTATGAGTGTAAGTGTAGCTTGTGTAATGTTTTTTTTTGTGATTCGTGGATGTGTTTTTTCGCGGTATATGTTAACTACTGGGTCTGGGTTGACGTTAATGATTTCAGCGGAGGCGGATATTTTTGTTGCGTTAGGGAAACTCATAATACCAGCAGGCGTTAAAAAGCAGCGTTAGGACCAGTCAACACTGCTTTTTGACCCTAACGCAAAACTTGTAATCTAGTCGATTATTTGCAATAGTAACTAAATTTGAATCAGTGCTAAATCTCCTTAAGAGAATACAAGAGGTCAGGCTACCACAGAATAAACATAAATTAATATACTCATTTGACAAAATAAAGCTGCAGTTTTCAATGCAAAATTATTCTTATATATGAATGTTCAAAATCACGTAGTTTACAATTGGTGTTTAATGTCCCTTTAAATGGTAGTACATATATTACTCCATAGTCACTAATATTTTAGCCAGTATCAAAGGTGTTTATAAGAGATTATGGGTTCAGACTAAAGTCAAAATTAAAGTTTCTTGATTCAGAAAGAGCATGCAGTATTAAACAATTTTCAAAATTTGTTCTTATATGCTCATTTTCTTAGGAACCAACTCCTATTGAGCATATGCAAGTGTATACATAGCGAAGATAAATCTCAGACGAAGTAGTGGGGTCAAAACTTAGCTTTTTATTTGATTTCATTAAAAAGTATATTCGTCAAAGATCATAGTAAAGTTAGCATATCATTATAGAAACGGAGCCTACTCTCCTATACATATAGGAGTCTGTGATTAGCTGATGGCTGTTATATGATACAGTGGGTGGAAAAATTAAGCAATGTTTGAAATTTCTCAGAAAAAAAAATCTACTAATATCTTGAAATTCAAAGTGTTATTGAATTGCTTTTTACTGTGCATTTGTGGATTATACCATTCTACTGAAGGTAATGGTCCTTTAACAATCTAATGACTATGTGTTTCTCTTTTAACTGTTGTCTTGATATAGTGGTCAACTTCTCACCATTATCTTAACCCCTTCGCTACCGGGAGTTTCAGAGAAGAAATTGCCCAAAATACCAGAGAATTTCTAGCATTTTTGCCATCACACCATTTACACAGAAATTTTTTTTTTTTTTTGTTTTTTTATTGACATGTCGAAGCTATATATTTTTTTAAGTAGACAACCTAAGGTATTGCTCTAGGCCCATTTTGGTATATTTCATGCCACCATTTCACAACTAAATGTGATCATATAACAAAAAATTGTTAACTTTCTTTCGTAAAATGATGATAGTCCATAGTCCTCCATAACATATGGGATACATTTCCCACCACTAGGAGGAGGTCAAGACCCCATATCAGAGATTAAAATCCCTCCCACCTCCCATCTCTCTCTTAGTTTTGTTGAGAATAGAGGTGTTTCCCACTACTTGCTTATGGATTTAAATTTAGGAACCTCGACCAATGTGGGACCCAGAGTCACTGGAAATTATAATTTACAAAGAAGACAGCAGCTCAATGATACAGGGACATAGGAATACCCGGTTTGTGCGCAATATTTTCCTATGGGCCTTCACCCTTCACCCTTCAGCTATAATTACTCTCAAGCGTCGCAGGGACTCTTCCTTTGCCTCCCCCTGAGGGACACAGATATTTCCTACTGCAAGCCTCTGCGATAGCTGCACTGGATACTGCTGCAGATTCATTGACATGGATTTTACATGCCTGGTAGGCCAGTGGAGGGGGGCTGCATAAGTTAAGTGACTTTACACAGCCCAGAGGCTATTTGTAGGTACTCTGACACAGGTACAGCATAGCCAGGAGATTTAGCTTGCTCTCCTCGTGACACTTTATTCAGGTTCCTACCTACCCTATTCTTATCAGGGACATAGCCAGTTAACACTGTTACCCTTCACAGCCCTCTGGCAGCTCTGGGGAAATATTTATGGTACATATTTATGTACTGTCTTTGTTGCTGTCATGATCTAGTCTGAACTTGAACCTGTGACCTGGTTGTCTGCTACAATGGTTTCCAAGCTTGCTCACTTACCTCTTCACCACCAGAGGGCTTGTTCACAGGCTGAAGATTTAGAAACACTGTTACTTGCAATTTTGGTTCTCTAGCTCCACCTGGCTATAGGAAATAATCTAATCAGCAGCTTACTATATTAGGCAGGTTTGATCTCAGTTCTGGGCCTTGACATTGAGTAGTGTTCTCTGTCACAGTCTCTTTTCTAGTTTCCTATTTGTATGCAGATTTTTTGGAGTTACTGGTGCCTGACTTCGTTTTGAGACTACTCTTCCGGATTTTCCTTTGGCACTGTTTTTCATTTCAGGTTTGATTACCTGGCATCTGACTTTTGCTGTTTCACTGATATTTCCTAAGGACTGCCCCAGGTCCTTTTTTTTTATTGTTACCTGTTACTACAGTTACCAGTCTACAGCTTATGCACACATCCTGCCTGCTATTATAGAGTTTACTGTCTACAGCATCTCTACCTATCCAGCCTGCTACTGCAGAGTTTCCTGTCTACAGCATATCTACATATCCTGCTTATTATTACAGCGTAACCTGTCTACAGCATCACTACATATCATGCCTGCTACCCTAGAGTTTCCTGCCTACTGCATATCTACTTATTATTCCTGCTACTTTAGTTTCTTCTCTACAGCATATCTACTTATCCTACTTGCCATTACAGAGTTACCTGACTACAGCTTATTTACATTTTTACCTGCTTTGAGACTGTCTGAACTAAGTTACCTTGTATACTTGTCTGCACAGAGACTTTGCCTTTTATCTAGTCTGCATCTATCTGTATAGATAGCCCTTTACCTTTATTCCTATAATCCTTGTACCAGTTTCATTATGCCAAAAAGAAAAGACTCACGCAGACAAAACACAACTTTAGCCCCCACATCCCCAGCCATAAATGATGCCCCCCTGCAAAAAAATCATGCCCCCAGCCCCGCTACAATAAGATGATGCCCCCAGCTCCCCTGCAATAAAATGATGCCCTGGGCCCCCCTTGCAATAAATGATGCCCCCAGCCCCGCTGCAATAAATGATGCCCCCCAGGCAATAAAATAAAGCCCCCAGCCCCCCTGCAATAAAATGATGCCCCCAACCCGGCTGCAATAAAATGATGCCCATAGCAATAAAATAATGCCCTGAGCCCCCCTGCAATAAATGATGCCCCCAGCCCCACTGCAATAAATGATGCCCACTACTGTACATAGATAGACGACTGGCCCAGCCAGGCTTTGTTAGTACTACAGATCACTTAGGCTGTAAATTCATGTACTACTGTATGTATATATATATATATATATATATATATATATATATATATATATATATATATATATATATATATATATACACACTTAGTATTACTTTATGTTATGTAAAAGGTCCTGAGATCAGACCTCACAGTCACCTACCTGCCCTGGCCCTGCTGCCGGCCACCTGCTGAGTTGCAGCCTTGTGACGTTGTCATCATTGCTGCTCTCTAGCCCCCCGCCGGCCCCAATCCAGAGTCAGACCATGATGGAGGAGATTCTTGATCAGCCTAGCCACCCTGGAGGACTCGGGAAGGACCCACCTGGCCCGGCAGCAGCATCTTTCTGGCCTCGTCGCCTCCAACCTTACCACCAGTGACAGACACGTGACACACAGGCAGCCGCAGCAGTCAGCACTAGTCTGTATATCGCTGCCGCCTGCCTCGCAGCCTCAGTGTGTCACGTGGACCCGGCACGCGGCATGAGTGTAGTGCAGCCGCGTGCAGGGCGTGTGTGTGACTATCTATCACTGACGTCATTCACAGTGCGCTCAGACCCGGGCCGGAAATAGTGTGCATGTGCGGACAGTGCGGCCAATCCGAATGGGGAGGAATGTTTGAAATTGTAGATGACGGCCCTGAATCCTGATTCCCAGAGAGAGACTAGTTGTAGTACGGACCGGTACCATACGGCGCACTGATCAAAGTTGATGATTTGTGCTGCAGTAGTATACCCAATTAAACATATATATATATATATATATATATATATATATATATATATATATATATATATATATATAAATATTTTACCCCAAAAAAATTAATAAAGTTCTCAAAAAAAATTCTATAACGTGAGGTCGCAGTGGGTGGGGCTAAACTACCTTGCGGCCTACCGGGCAAATGTCGGGTATGCCCAACGGCCAGTCTGGGCCTGGTTGTGATTGTGTCAAATCGAAAAGTGACCTTTTCAGCTGTCAGGCTGATCTGATTGCCATTTATGGTGTTGGGTAATGGTCCCGCGGTGCAGAATTAAATGACTAAAGAAGATAACAGAGTAGCAGGACAAGTAATACACTGAAGATCAATCTGAACAAGCTTAGATACAAAGGGAGCAGGAGAAAACACATTTTAAAGGGACAGTCTACACCAGAATTTTTATTGTTTAAAAATATAGATAATCCCTTTTTTTACCCATTACCTAGTTTTGCATAACCAACACAGTTATATAAATACACTTTTTACCTCTGTGATTACCTTGTATCTATGCCTCTGCGAACTGCCCCTTTATTTCAGTTCTTTTGACAGGCTTGCATTTTAGCCAATCAGAGCTGGCTCACTGGAACTCCACGTGCGTGAGCACAGTGTTATCTATATGACACACGTGAACTAACACCCTCTAGTGGTGAAAACTGTCAAAATGCCCTGAGAGAAGAGGCGGCCTTCAATGGCTTAGAAATTTGCATATGAACCTCCTAGGTTTAGCTTTCAACTAAGAATACCAAGAGTACAAAGCAAAATTGGTGATAAGAGTAAATTGGAAAATGGTTTAAAATGACATTCTCTATCTGAATCATAAAAGTTTATTTTGGACTAGACTCTCCCTTTAATTATCAGGCTGGGCTTCATACAGAGCAAGGCAGTCCAAACAAGGCTTCAAGACAAAAGGAGGTCCAGATAAAACAGGCAGAGGTCAGGAATCCGGATTACAACACAGGTACAGGGAAATCAGCAAGTAACATGAGCTGGGGAACTGGAGTAACTGGAGTAAATAGAAATCCTCCAGCTTCTTCAATTAAAATGACCTTTATTGTACAAACATGAGTCCAAAGTTTTACAGTAATATTTTAGGCTAGTTCATGGACCTATGTTTGTACAATAAAGGTCATTTTAAATGAAGAAGCTGGAGGACTTATATTTGCTATACAGTGATTAGGGGCTTGGTTAGCCTCATCTGTGTGCTTCATTGATACAGGTGCTGTCTCCATACCTGCATTTATGAACTGGAGAAACTCACAGCAATGTCCAAGCAATTTGTTAGTGAGCTGCAGAATTTTATAAGGGAACACCCCCACCTCTTGGAATAGCCCAGCAGGATTAGAGCCAATGCAAAGTATGGATACTTTGTAAGTGAATGCACCTAGATAATTGGTGCTGCTCACATTCCTTTCTGAATCTGTACACTGTTGAGCTGTAGCCTGTAGGCCTCAAGCATGGGGACTGAATTAGTGGCAGAATGGGCAGAGATGCAGCAGAAGAAAAAGAGGTAGGCGACAGTGAAAGGAGAGAGACCTCAAGTTGAGTGGCTGGCAGACTGGGCAAACAGATAAAAAATGGACAAGATGCAGATCTGGCACAAGGCACAGCAGATTGAACCAATCCCTGCACAGTGCCAGCAGCAACATATTCAATGGTTCTCTTTCTGTGAGTATTTGCGGTAATACCATGAAATCGGACAGAAAACCAGCCAAAAGGTTGTGATCGACCCCTTAATTGTGAATGGGATGTGGAATTATTATTTCTTTCATAATATGGTGAGAGTCCATGAGCCATTGCATGAGGGATTAAAGTCCAGTCCTACAGGAGGAGGCAAAATATCTCACACAACAAAGCTTTATCACTCCCACTACACAGACCTGTGTGAGACCCATTATCACCCTCAGAAAGCCAGGAATAGGACAGAGGGGTGAGCAGGAGTACAATTGACAGAAAGTATAAATCTCCTTCTGGACGTTTGTTACTAGGCTGCCTCAGGTGCCACAAGGCCTCATCCTGTTGGCCTTGTCTTTGCACTCGTGATCCAGATCCGGTATCAGAGCATACTACACAGGACCTTGAAGCAGATCTCCTGCAGCTTGGTAAGCACATGAACATGTGCACATCATTCACATAGCCTGGGGATATAGTTACATACATCAGATAACACTACATACAGTTTTAGGTTCTTTTTGCACTTTTTAAAAGGAAAATACCTAAAAAATGGGATACAGTCATTTTAAATTTACCAATTTAAATTAAAGTGCTCTGCAGTGTGGTAGCCATCATCTCAAGCAAAGAAGGAGCTCTCAGGGTGAAAGGTCAGTTAAACAATCTGGATTAACACCAGTGCTGGTGCAAATTTAATTTAACCCCTTATTTACTGAAGTTTATTAAAATCATCTTAAAATAGCTATTTCCATAAACATTTTGTATTGTTTAATGTGATTGTGCACAATGGGGCCGATTTATCAAGGGCAGAATGGCCCCTGATGCCCCTGTTTCCACGCAAGCCTTTAAAACGCTGCTCGTTAACTGGTCGGCCACCTCTGAGACTGTGGACATCAATTTGCCCGAGCTCATACGATCGGGCAGATTGACACCCCCTGCTAACAGTCGTGAATCTGCAGGGGGCTGCATTGCACAAGCAGTTTACCAGAACTGCTTGTGCAATGTTAAATGCTAACACCTAACACTGCATTACAATTAAATAAATTAACTAACTTAAAAACAATTAAATAAATTAAATTAAATTAGCTAAATCACAAAAAAACACTAAATTACAGAAAATAATAAACAAATTACAAGATATTTAAACTAATTACACCTAATCTAATAACTACATTAAAAACAATTAAATAAATTAAATTAGCTAAATCACACAAAAAAAACTAAATTACAGAAAATAAACAAATTACACCTAATCTAATAGCCCTATCAAAATAAAAAAGCCCCCCCAAAATAAAAAAAAACCTAGCCTAAACTAAACTACCTATAGCCCTTAAAAGGGCCTTTTGCGGGGCATTGCCCCAAATAAATCAGCTCTTTTACCTGTAAAAAAAAATACAAACAACCCCCCCAACAGTAAAACCCACCACCCACACAACCAACCCCCCAAATAAAATACTAACTAAAAAAACCTAAGGGCATTTGGATGGGCATTGCCCTTTAAAGGGCAGTTAGCTCTTTTGCGGCCCAAAGCCCTAACCTAAAAATAAAACCCACCCAATACACCCTTAAAAAAACCTAACACTAACCCCCTGAAGATCGACTTACTGTTCTGAAGACCGGACATCCATCCTCAAAGAAGCGGCAGAAGTCTTCATCCAACCGGGCCGAAGTCCTCAATGAAGCCGGGAGAAGTCTTCATCCAAGCCGGGCGAAGTGGTCCTCCAGACGGGCAGAAGTCTTCATCCAGACGGCATCTTCTATCTTCATCCATCCGACGCGGAGCGGTTCCATCTTCAAGACATCCGACGCGGAGCATCCTCTTCATCTGGAGTCTTCTTACTGAATGACGGTTCCTTTAAGTGACGTCATCCAAGATGGCGTCCCTTAGATTCCGATTAGCTGATAGAATTCTATCAGCCAATCGGAATTAAGGTAGAAAAAATCCTATTGGCTGATGCAATCAGCCAATAGGATTGAAGTTCAATCCTATTGGCTGATCCAATCAGCCAATAGGATTGAGCTCTTTTTCCTATTGGCTGATTGGATTAGCCAATAGGATTGAACTTCAATCCTATTGGCTGATTGCATCCGCCAATAGGATTTTTTTTACCTTAATTCCGATTGGCTGATAGAATTCTATCAGCCAATCGGAATCTAAGGGATGCTATCTTGGATGACATCACTTAAAGGAACCGTCATTCAGTAAGAAGACTCCGGATGAAGAGGATGCTCCGCGTCGGATGTCTTGAAGATGGAGCCGCTCCGTGTCGGATGGATGAAGATAGAAGATGCCGTCTGGATGAAGACTTCTGCCCATCTGGAGGACCACTTCGCCCGGCTTGGATGAAGACTTCTCCCGGCTTTGTTGGTTGTGTGGGTGGTGGGTTTTACTGTTGGGGGGGTTGCTTGTATTTTTTTTTTACAGGTAAAAGAGCTGCTTTCTTTGGGGCAATGCCCAGCAAAAGGCCCTTTTAAGGGCTATTGGTAGTTTAGTTTAGGCTAGGGTTTTTTTTATTTTGGGGGGGGCTTTTTTATTTTGATAGGGCTATTAGATTAGGTGTAATTTGTTTATTTTCTGTAATTTAGTTTTTTTTTGTGTGATTTAGCTAATTTAATTTATTTAATTGTTTTTAATGTAGTTAATTTATTTAATTTTAGTGTAGTGTTAGGTGTTATTGTAACTTAGGTAAGGTTTTATTTTACAGGTAAATTTGTATTTATTTTAGCTAGGTAGTTATTAAATAGTTAATAACTATGTAATAACTATTCTACCTAGTTAAAATAAATACAAACTTGTCTGTAAAATAAAAATAAACCCTAAGCTAGCTATGTTATGTTATAGGCAAGTATTTAGTTTTAAATAGCAATTATTTAGGTAATACTATTAATTTTTATTTAGATTTATTGTAATTATATTTAAGTTAGGGGGTGTTAGGGTTAGGGTTAGACTTAGGTTTAGGGGTTAATACATTTAGTATAGTGGCGGGGACGTTGGGGGCGGCAGATTAGGGGTTAATAAATGTAGGTAGGTGGTGGCGATGTTAGGGACGGCAGATTAGGGGTTAATAATATTTAACTAATGTTTGCGAGGCGGGAGTGCGGTGGTTTAGGGGTTAATATGTTTATTATAGTGGCGGCGATGTCTGGAGCGTTAGATTAGGGGTTAATAAATATAATGTAGGTGGCGACGATGTCGGGAGCGGCAGATTAGGGGTTAATAAAAATAATGTAGGTGTCAGCGATGTTGGAGGCAGCAGATTAGAGGTTAATAAGTATAATGTAGGTGGCGGCGGTGTCCGAAGCGGCAGATTAGGGTTAATAAGTATAATGTAGGTGTCGGCGATGTCGGGGGCGGCAGATTAGGGGTTAATAAGTGTAATATTAGGGGTGTTTAGACTTTAGGGTTCATGTTAGGATGTTAGGTGTAAACATAAAATGTATTTCCCCATAGGAATCAATGGGGCTGCGTTACGGAGTTTTACGCTGCTTTTTTGCAGGTGATAGACTTTTTCTCAGCCGGCTCTCCCCATTGATTCCTATGGGGAAATCGTGCACGAGCACGTACGACCAGCTCACCGCTGACTGACTTAAGCAGCGCTGGTATTAGAGTGGGATAAGGAGCACAATTTTGCTCAATGCTCACTTCTTGCATTTTAACGCCATGGTTTTTAAAAACCCGTAATACCAGCACTGCAGGTAAGTGAGCGGTGAGAGAAAACTGCTCGTTAGCACCGCATAGCCACTAATGCAAAACTCGTAATGTGGCCGTATGTTTTCTTCACTATGAGGCGCTCTTCTTTATTTCACTTACAGATGTACCTTGCAAGCCCAATCCGCTAGAAGAAGAGCTGACTTGTGGACTCTCTATTTTACCACCTAGAGACATTTTTCACTATTTTATATATTTATATATAAACAATAATACACTTTTTTACTGTTTGTATATAATATACACTGTTTGTAATTCTAGTATAGCGCCCTCTATATTTTCTCACTGTTGAGAAAAAAATTGGTTTACTATAATTAATAAGAGATTATTGTGAAGAGAAAGTGTCCATGTGAAATCAAGCGTGAGCGATAAGGGTTAAGGAGTTTATTGCAGGTCTTTACTGTATATTTACTGTACATATTTCACATTCCATTGTTATTCACTTATAGGATAATGTCCTTTTTATTGTAAATACATATTTCTTTATATATGTGTATATACCTATACCTGCATATCTATTCCTATAGATATCTAGGTATAGCTATGTATTTTACATGAACATTATTTTATATATATATATATATATATATATATATATATATATATATATATATATATATATATATATAAATAAATAAATATTTCATTATGAAAAGTAAATTATTTTCTATATAAAGAACATAGAAATGTAAAAATGCGTTTGCGATTTAGATCTTAATGCGGTCGGATTAGCGTACATAAAAACTCAGTATTTTTTTTTTTTTTTTTTTTAATTCTTTTTATTGAGGAATTGCAAAAGGATACATACCATTGTTCTGTTTCAAGCAAAGATATACAGTGATACAATCTTTAAACAATATTAAGAAGAATTAAAGGGACAGTCTACACCAAAAAAATTCTTATTTAAAGAGATAGATAATCCCTTTATTACCCATTCCCCGTTTTTGCATAACCAACACAGTTATATTAATATGCTTTTTACCTCTGTGATTACCTTGTATCTAAGCCTTTGCAGACAGCCTCCTTAGCTAAGTGCTTTTGACAGACATGCAGTGTAGTCAATCAGTGAAGACTCCTAAATAACTTCACGGGAGTGAGCACAATGTTATCTATATGACACATGTGAACTAGCACAGTCTAACTGTGAAAAACTTTCAAATGCTCTGAGCTAGGAGGTGGTTTTCAACTGTTTAGAAATCAGTTTGAGCCTAGCTAGGTTTAGCTTTTCAAAATTACCACCAAGGGAACAAAGCAAATTTGATGATAAAAGTAAATTGGAAAGTTGTTTAAAATTGCATGCCCTATCTGAATCATGAAAGTTTAGTTTTGACTTTACTGTCCCTTTAAGCATACAGGGACCCATGGTATAGTTGAAGGGATGTTTAAGTACTAGACAGTACAGTTCTCTGGCATTTAGCTGTTAGTGTTACAATGGTAAGAGAAGTCTAACTTTTACAGACTTCCTCCTTTTATCGAAATACGTTTTGAAAATGAAACATGTAACCTGTACACAATTATTAGTGTTTTTACAGAAACATACTGCTGCTTTTAATATGAGAGTAAGGGTAACCATGGTTTTGTTATGGCTGGCAGAGAACATCCGGTGGGAGAGTTGATAGGAAGAAAGGTGAGGGAGGAGGTAGGGAGAAGGAGGAAAAAAAAGGGGGGGGGGACTGGACTGGAACCGGTAAGGTAAAGGGAGGGGGACACATAAGAGTTAATGGTGATCAGAGGGATCCCACTCTGGGGATAGTGTAGGTGCTTTAAGGAAGAGACAGTAATCTTGACTCCCCAATGATGTCCCAGGGCTCCCAAATTAGGAAGTGGGGGTGATTCTGTAATTTGGCGGAGTAGACATAACCCTCCATCGAAATGTACAATGGGATGCAAAAAAAGAGATTTTGCAGCGCAAAGAGAAAGACTGTTGGTTACTGGACTTCGTTAAGTACTAAAACCCACTGTCAGAGTAGGCAAAAAATAAGTGTGATCAAAATTCAATACTTTGAAATACAATTGACAACTTCATTCACACAAAATAACTTTATTTGAAAAAATGATTAAAGTAATAGTCCGGCTGGACTAGTACTCGCGCACACTCACACACATACGGTTTAAAACTTGCTGGAACTCAGACTATATAATTTGATCTGAATTGCACCTCATAAAATATACATCACTCCTTAACAGGAGGTATTGGAGTATTTGTATATATAAATAATCAACTCCTGTAGGAAAGTGAGTATGTTATTAATAGTGGTAGTAAGGTGTACCTAATAAGTACTTATACAAAAAAGCACAACATTAGTATGAATAGTATCCGATTAAATTACCGGTTTGTGTGCTGAGAAGTAAAAAAGTCTATAGTACACTCAATATGTATATGTTAGTCAAACAGTCAAAAGTAAAGCTGGTGATTTACTGTGTTCCTAAATTATAATCATTGCAAGTGTTGCAAAATATGTTGAACTGATATGAAAAGGCCCCAGTCAAAGCACAGTCATTGGTTATTTTTAAAGTACGGTATATACCTTTAAATAAAGATTCAAATGCACTTTATATATATAATGCACATATCTATCGTTAAGTGTAATATTTGTGTATGCCTTAATACAACCAATTATTGACTTTGCTTTGAGACAGAGATAGAGATCAGTTTTTCAATTCAACCTTGCTGAATACAGATATACCAGCAGGTAACCCACGAATGGAAACATATGCTGAGCTTAGCTAGAAAAGGTCTCTTCTATACGGTACAGAGTCATTACCTACATATTCCCAAGAAAAGTGATACTGATCCAGGGATGTACCCCTGTGGAACCTGCTCAGTGTTCTTGTGTGAAGAAAATAAAAGACATTAAAGACAAATATGGTCAAACTCATAAACTGAAACATCGTTTCAATTGCAGATCCTCAGGTGTCATCTATGTCATCTACTGTGAATGTGACAAAGCCTATGTAGGCATGACCACTAGAGAAGCAAGAGTCAGAATATTAGAACACAAAAATAACATCAAAAATGCAGAAAAAGACCAACAAAATGGAAAAAAGATCACTAGTGTTGCAAAACATTTCTTAATAAAACATAAAAGTCAACAGAACCATTTTAAATTCTCTGTTCTTCAAAAAATCTCTTTAGGCATTAGAGGGGGTAGTCTGGAAGACTCATTACTCAAAGCAGAATGTCGTTGGATACATCTTCTTAACACAGTATACCCCAATGGCCTAAATGAATTCAACAACTATAATGTGTACTTATAGAAACATTTCATATTATCTTTTATTTGTTATTTTTTATGTTTCTATGGATGGTTAGCTCATATATTAACAAACTATCCCATGAGGAATATTTCAGTACATACAGTTTTCCACTCATACACCTAGGTTTTCATGTTCATAAACACTTTCAATATATTTGAGTTACTCTCCAACACTATTTATTGTGTATTTTCGGCACCACTTTTACATATCACTAAAATTGATTCCCCAGCTTATTTATTCTCAATCTTTTTGGTATCCTCACACATCAAAAATATTTTTGATTTTTCACTTATTAATCTTTATAAATAATTTTTGTCAAAATATAAAGAAAATCTCTTCTTTCTAAATCATAAATTAAAAAATTTATTTTTTTGTTATTATTGAGCGTTCACTCACTGCAAATTTATATCAGTATTCACTGATTTATCACTTTATATCAGATTATGGCATCTCAATGCCATCTTTCACATACTGTCACTACATCACATTCACTGAAAACTGTGTCTACATCCTCCGCTTTTTTGCGTGCAAGACCATCTATGCTAACATAACATCAATTCAACAAATATTACTATAAACAATAGAATGAATGTTACTATAAGTAATGTAACACTGTGATACAATCAGTATTTCTTGTTTTAATATATTAATTGGCTGATGCACGGCTGAATTGACACATTGAATCCTATTTTCCATTGAAGTCCTATGTCACAGCTAGCTCATGATCCAATTGGATCTAATCAATGCCAGTCACTGTTATGATTGGATACGAACCAATCAAACAGTTTTGAGTCTTACCGCAATGAACCAATCGCTAAACAGGGGTGGGATTAAGATCGTCTTATATCCCGCTCTGTCCGGCCGGCGCATACCCCTCTGAAGAAACGTTATGTGAAACGCGCGTCAGGGGCACCTGCACGAGGTTATGGAACCTCGATTTTAATAGCTGACTCAGCCTCAATACTTAAATTGCACCATAGTGAATACGTTTATAGATAGTGGCAGTTAATATTAAAACAAGGCCTCCGCTATAGAAGAGACCTTTTTCAGTCTAAGATTAGCAGACTTTTTGTCGATCCTGGGTAATCTGTGTTCAGAATTATACACAGTACTAGTTAATGGTTAAACAGGCCTCCGCTATAGAAGAGACCTTTTCTCAGTTCAGCTCAGCATATTTTTCTATACGTGGGCAACCTGTGGGCATATTTACACTTAGCAAGGTTGTACTATAGCTTCAGTGACAGTTAAATGATTAAACAGGCCTCCGCTATAGAAGAGACCTTTTTCTAGTTCAGCTCAGCATATTGTTCCATTGGTGAATGCTGGTATATTGATACTCAGTGTGGTTGAACTATAAGCTCCAAAGACAGCTAATGTTTAAACAGGCCTCCGCTATAGAAGAGACCTTTTCTAGCTAAGCTCAGCATATGTTTCCATTCGTGGGTTACCTGCTGGTATATCTGTATTCAGCAAGGTTGAATTGAAAAACTGATCTCTATCTCTGTCTCAAAGCAAAGTCAATAATTGGTTGTATTAAGGCATACACAAATATTACACTTAACGATAGATATGTGCATTATATATATAAAGTGCATTTGAATCTTTATTTAAAGGTATATACCGTACTTTAAAAATAACCAATGACTGTGCTTTGACTGGGGCCTTTTCATATCAGTTCAACATATTTTGCAACACTTGCAATGATTATAATTTAGGAACACAGTAAATCACCAGCTTTACTTTTGACTGTTTGACTAACATATACATATTGAGTGTACTATAGACTTTTTTACTTCTCAGCACACAAACCGGTAATTTAATCGGATACTATTCATACTAATGTTGTGCTTTTTTGTATAAGTACTTATTAGGTACACCTTACTACCACTATTAATAACATACTCACTTTCCTACAGGAGTTGATTATTTATATATATATACAAATACTCCAATACCTCCTGTTAAGGAGTGATGTATATTTTATGAGGTGCAATTCAGATCAAATTATATAGTCTGAGTTCCAGCAAGTTTTAAACCGTATGTGTGTGAGTGTGCGTGAGTACTAGTCCAGCCGGACTATTACTTTAATCATTTTTTCAAATAAAGTTATTTTGTGTGAATGAAGTTGTCAATTGTATTTCAAAGTATTGAATTTTGATCACACTTATTTTTTGCCTACTCTGACAGTGGGTTTTAGTACTTAACGAAGTCCAGTAACCAACAGTCTTTCTCTTTGCGCTGCAAAATCTCTTTTTTTGCATCCCATTGTACATTTTGATGTATATTACTGTTAATGGTTCTGGAACTTAAGGGTTACGATATATAAATTTGATTTATCCCTTAAGTTTGAATTAATATAACCCACATTACTCTCCCTCAAAAAAACCTTCTTACAAATAACCCTCCATCGACCTGAGGTATACAGGGAGTGCAGAATTATTAGGCAAGTTGTATTTTTGAGGATTAATTTTATTATTGAACAACAACCATGTTCTCAATGAACCCAAAAAACTCATTAATATCAAAGCTGAATAGTTTTGGAAGTAGTTTTTAGTTTGTTTTTAGTTATAGCTATTTTAGGGGGATATCTGTGTGTGCAGGTGACTATTACTGTGCATAATTATTAGGCAACTTAACAAAAAACAAATATATACCCATTTCAATTATTTATTTTTACCAGTGAAACCAACATAACATCTCAACATTCACAAATATACATTTCTGACATTCAAAAACAAAACAAAAACAAATCATTGACCAATATAGCCACCTTTCTTTGCAAGAACACTCAAAAGCCTGCCATCCATGGATTCTGTCAGTGTTTTGATCTGTTCACCATCAACATTGCGTGCAGCAGCAACCACAGCCTCCCAGACACTGTTCAGAGAGGTGTACTGTTTTCCCTCCTTGTAAATCTCACATTTGATGATGGACCACAGGTTCTCAATGGGGTTCAGATCAGGTGAACAAGGAGGCCATGTCATTAGATTTTCTTCTTTTATACCCTTTCTTGCCAGCCACGCTGTGGAGTACTTGGATGCGTGTGATGGAGCATTGTCCTGCATGAAAATCATGTTTTTCTTGAAGGATGCAGACTTCTTCCTGTACCACTGCTTGAAGAAGGTGTCTTCCAGAAACTGGCAGTAGGACTGGGAGTTGAGCTTGACTCCATCCTCAACCCGAAAAGGCCCCACAACCTCATCTTTGATGATACCAGCCCAAACCAGTACTCCACCTCCACCTTGCTGGCGTCTGAGTCGGACTGGAGCTCTCTGTCCTTTACCAATCCAGCCACGGGCCCATCCATCTGGCCCATCAAGACTCACTCTCATTTCATCAGTCCATAAAACCTTAGAAAAATCAGTCTTGAGATATTTCTTGGCCCAGTCTTGACGTTTCAGCTTGTGTGTTTTGCTCAGTGGTGGTCGTCTTTCAGCCTTTCTTACCTTGGCCATGTCTCTGAGTATTGCACACCTTGTGCTTTTGGGTACTCCAGTGATGTTGCAGCTCTGAAATATGGCCAAACTGGTGGCAAGTGGCATCTTGGCAGCTGCACGCTTGACTTTTCTCAGTTCATGGGCAGTTATTTTGCGCCTTGATTTTTCCACATGCTTCTTGCGACCCTGTTGACTATTTTGAATGAAACGCTTGATTGTTCGATGATCACGCTTCAGAAGCTTTGCAATTTTAAGAGTGCTGCATCCCTCTGCAAGATATCTCACTATTTTTTACTTTTCTGAGCCTGTCAAGTCCTTCTTTTGACCCATTTTGCCAAAGGAAAGGAAGTTGCCTAATAATTATGCACACCTGATATAGGGTGTTGATGTCATTAGACCACACCCCTTCTCATTACAGAGATGCACATCACCTAATATGCTTAATTGGTAGTAGGCTTTCAAGCCTATACAGCTTGGAGTAAGACAACATGCATAAAGAGGATGATGTGGTCAAAATACTAATTTGCCTAATAATTCTGCACTCACTGTATAATTAGATGAATTGTACTCAACCAGCTTGGGGGGTTGGGCTTCTTTGAATTCCTGGCAATTAGGAGTTTTGCCGCCATAAGAATTGTAATCAACAGGCATCGCTGGTGCAGGGCTTTGTACCAACACAAAGCTTCAACCTTTTCAACACACTGATAGATTTAAACAAATTAATTAGAGGACTTACTTTGAAAAAATTATTTTTCAATAGACAGATTGACGACATAGAACTACCGAGCCGGGTAGAAAGGAATGGTAGAAAACCATACCACAGTTGCCAATGTACCTAGATTCAGGGAAAGCTCCAAATTGTATCCCATTCAATACAGGGGTAATATTTTGGAGACTTTTCAGGCAAGGGTGGAAAGGGATCTGACATTACTGCACCGGACCACCCAAGTTGGACAGCATAATTTGAATTCCAAGGAAAGAAGGGTTTTAAAGAGGTTACAGAAAAATCCAGACCTGGTTATAAGGAATGCTGACAAGGGTGGTTCCGTTGTAGTTATGTCCAGGTTGCAGTTCATTGCTGAAGCAGAAAGACAGTTTGCAAATGAGAAATTCTATCAGAAATTGGGCGGTGATCCTACCATCAGGTTCAAGAAAGATTTGGCACAAATCTTGGACGATGGCAAAGATCTGGGCATTCTAGATGAGTCTACCTGTGACTTCCTCTTGGTGGACAACCCTGTGATGCCTATTTTTAACCACCTGCCCAAGGTCCACAAGTCCTTAGAGGGAGTAATGGGTAGACCCATTGTTAGTGGAATAGGGTCATTACTTGAAAGAACCTCACAGTGGCTGGACAGCGTTCTGCAGCCATTAGTGGGGGGACTCACCAGCTACATTCAGGACACTACTCATGTTTTGAACCTCATGAAAGACTTGGACTGGGAAGAATCAGATATATGGCTTACTATTGACGTCAGGGCGCTCTATACTTCAATACCCCATGATAGAGGATTGCAGGCTATAGAATTCTTTCTGCACAGAAATACTGACTACACTGACGAGTATGTCAATTATATTCTTAGGATGCTTAGGTATCTTTTGACACACAACTATTTTTCTTTTGAGGGAGACTTTTACCTCCAGAGATGCGGGACAGCTATGGGCGCAAAATTTGCGCCCTCTTTTGCCAACCTCTACATGGGGTGGTGGGAGCTGTCCCGCATCTATGGATGTCAAAACCCATACAGACAGCATATATGTTTTTACAAACGTTATATAGATGACTTGCTCCTGGTATGGAGAGGCTCGGCCAATATGGCAGAGGAATTTGTTGCTTGGCTAAATACCAATGATATGGGATTAGAGTTCACATTTGAGCTCAACAACTCCAAGATCAATTTTTTGGATTTAACCCTGATTGGTATACCAAATGTGGGAATCGAAACAGTGGTGTACAGGAAACCCATAACTGGCAACACCCTTCTCCATGCCAGGAGCAGTCATCCGAAACAAGTTTTCAAATCAGTGGCAAAGGGGCAGTTCTCGAGAAACTGCAGTGATCCCTTACAGTATGAGATACAGGCCGATCAACTAACGGACCGCCTACTGAGTAGGGGTTACAATCATTTTGTGGTTGCAAAGATGAGACAGGAAGTAGCCTCTATTGACAGACAAACCCTATTGGAAAAATTGGAATCTAATAGAGCTAGCAATAGAGGGATCTTCTTCACCACTGATTACAGTATGCAGTATCACAAAATCTGCCACATATTACAGAAGAACTTTAGACTATTAGCGGCAGATGAGGCCTTGGCAGAGACAGTAGAAAGAGGTTGCAAATGTTCCTTCAGGAAAGGAGTCTCCCTGGGGAACATGTTGGCACCTACTCAGCTCAAAGCACCAAAAATGGGCGAACAAAGCTCTTGGCTTCGCTTCAAGGGTATGTTTCGATGTAACAACCACTCCTGTAAAGCTTGTGAATACGTCCAATAGGAGAGGGTTTCATAAGCGAGGTAACACACAAGACTTACCATCATGACAGATGTATGAACTGTAGAAGCAGATACACTATTTATCTAGCAGGATGTGGGGATTGCCACCTACAATATGTAGGTATGACATCCAGAGAAACACTTACACGTATCAGGGAACACCTATTGGATATCAGGGACGGTGTCTTGACCACCCCCATGGTACAACATTTCAATTTGGTCCACAATAAAAAAGCCAATAGCTTTAAATGGACTATTATTGAAATAGTCAACAAAAAAACGAGAGGGGGAGACAGGGACCAAGCTCTAGCCAAGAGGGAGATATTTTGGATTTTTCATTTACAGACTAGATATCCAATGGGACTAAATTCCTTTTATGATTTAATTAATTTTTGGAATTAGTTGTCATTCTGGAACCCATATGAAGTTGTAGAATTTGGTTATAGTTAATCTAATTCAATTAATCCTTTAGTTGAACGTACAGTCTCTGTACCCACCTTCACAAGCAGAGGTACATCGAAATATACTGTTGGTGTCCTCTGTTTGGGTTGTTTGGGGGTAACGAAATAAAGAATTTTAGGTAACATTCTAGTAGGAAAGTCAAGCGAAGGATTTAGTCATTCCACACCAACTTATCTTTTCCTTAATATAGTTTTTAAGACAGTAGGTATTTGATGGCTTTCAAAAAATAGTGATTATATGCATACCAAAACAAAGGAATTAAAGGCCTGTTTATTTTTTATTTTTTATTTAACATTTTAAAAATGACCAATTAATAGTGTAGTCAAGCAGAGATTTAAGGTCACACTTTGGACCTTCTTGCAACACTAGCCATAAACACACATTCAAGTGTTTTCATTTTGCAAAATTATTCTGGCCTTTTATTCACTATAGTCCAAATAATTAGATAGCCATTTTGTCTAAGAAAAGGATAAATATGTTAATGATCATAGGGTGTTAATAGACGTTAATAACCCTTTGAATGTTGAGTGTTAAAAAACCTTTTTTTCCCCAAGTACTAATGTTGCAGACAATGTATTGTATTATATTATACTATAATGTGTTACATGTATAATACTTTATTTTTTCTTTTTCTCTAATGTTAACTTTGCATAGACAGCAGAGCCAATAAGCTCAGTAATAACAGAGGTTAATAGAAATCAGCTATGAAATAGTTAATTCAAGCATGATCCCTTAATGAATCAGATGATTTTAACTCTCTTAAATAGCCCATTAGTGAGAGGGTGGTTAGCAAGCTATGAGTATGGCGTATAGCCGAAACGCATAAGATGTGTTTCCTAAGGGCATGTTCACTTTATTTTATATGTAACCGTTCACAAGATTGAATAAATATACAGAAGTTTTAAACTGCAGCTCCGGATTTTGTCTATTTTTGTATCTCTGAGCCTAACAGTGGAGCTTAAACAGTTGGCGAATTCCTGGAGGTCTCAACTAACGAGGAGGTGAAGCACAGTTGCAACTTTTCCCTTACCCCGTCTTCGTTATCCTGGCACACGCTCCCCCTCACAAGCCGGCCACGTCATCTGACGTCATCCTTCAGAGCCCCGGAGTGAATGTGTGTGGCGGACACCCAAGCTGCACGCTGCGGCTTCTAGCTTGTGGGAATACGTTCCAAGCTGTATCATGGCGGTTCACTGAAAACCTAGGAGAGAGTTCTCCCAAACGATTCATCTCACAGAGGGCAATATCGGGAAAGGCCGTGAAGAAGAGGGTAAGTTCGTAGTGGCTAAAAAGGAGCAGTGGGGACTCTAAGGGCAACTTAGAACAGTGCAACTTATTAAAGTAGTGCAATCGGCACAAAATAGTCTTTTACATCATTGAAGATATTCTCTGTGAGTCACAAGGGTCTCCCCTTCACAGGGGTTATTTCTAGTTTTATTGCTGGTGCAGGGTCAGTTTGTGAAGATTGAGATGGAGTGCAGTTTCTGGGAGCAGAACCTCACTCAGATGACGGAGTCGGCACAGGGTGAGTATCTTAGCCCAAAAGGGTTTGAGGGCCAGATACGACCACCATATATGTTATGGGTTATCAATCTGTGCACAGCCCCGCCAACACAGTGAGGAACAGGAGGGAAACATTTTGTGCAGCTTGGAAGGTACATAGTGCCACCTGGTGAGGAGTTTGAAGTGTAGCTCAAAGAGGGATGTGCAGTGTATTGTTTGTTAGGTTTGGCCTATTGCTAAGCTCAAGGATTTTTCCGTGAAGGTTACACCCCAGTCTGCCTTCCAGGCATGGATGTGTTGGGTTTTAGAGAGGAAAATTCAGTATTCTTAAAGGGACAGTCTATTTAAGAATTTTTATTGTTTAAAAAGATAATCTCTTTGTTACCCATTCCTTAGTTTTGCATAGCCGACACTGTTATAATAATATACGTTTTACCTCTAGGATTACCTTGTGTCTAAGCCTCTGCAGACTGCCCCCTAATTTTAGTTCTTTTGACAGACTTGCATTTTAGCCAATCAGTGCTGACTCATAAATAACTCCAAGGGAGTGAGCATAATGGTATCTATATGGCACACATGAACTAGCACTTTCTATTGTTAACTCTGCTAGAAGAAAGCTTTTTGCACATGTTGGGTAGGGTGTATTACCTTAGGCACCTACAGGCAGGGTTTGGTCCTGATTGAGGATTTCTATACACCTCCACCTATTTGGTAATATGTTTTTATTTTAAACAAATGTTTGTTTGTTTTTTACCCAGGCTAGTACAGGAATACCCAGCTTTCTTAAATAATTGCTCTGGTAGTTACACGTGAGCTTAGTAGTTCGCCATCCCGTTATGCTCCTGAGAGGAAGCTTATGAGTCACCGGTAGACTATAGAAATGGATCTTTTGTATTCGCGTAACACAGATCAATGGGGATAATTACCCACTTTGTACTGGACTGAGGTTAATAGGATTATAATCTTATTAGGATTTACGTGTATCTGACCTTACCTGCCTATATATCTTTTAACCTAGTTAATGTTGTTTTAAAATGTGTGTTTACCCTGTATATATTTTAAAGTGTTATTAAAAGTTATGTTTTAATATTTTGTCCTTACAGTGGTGGGGTGAGACTTTGTTTTGTCAAGAAAATATTATTGCTTTTGGTGAGTGCTTTGGGGATACTACTTATTTTTCTTTTGTTTTAATTTATTTTGTAGTTTGCCTCCAGCACACCCTGTGGGTAAGGGCAATATCCCTCCCCCTCAGGGACATATTTGATAGATTATCTACTCACACACTTTAATACACTTAGGGGCATATTTATCCAGCTCCGCATGGAGCTTGATGCCCCTTGGTTCCGGCGAGCCTTCAGGCTCCTCGGAAACAGAAGTTTGGAAGCAGCGGTCTAAAGACCGCTGCTCCATAACCTGTCCGCCTGCTCTGAGGCCGCAGACAGAAATCAACCAGATCGAATACGATCGGGTTGATTGACACCCCATGCTAGCGGCAGATTGGCTGCGAATCTGCAAGGGGCGGTATTGCACTAGCAGTTCACAAGAACTGTTCTTGCAGTGATAAATGCCGACAGCGTATGCTGTCGGCATTTATTGATGTGCGGTGGACATGATACTCTACTTCGTATCATGTCCTCTCGCATTTTGATAAATTTGCCCCATATGGGCCCATTTATCAAGCTCCAAATGGAGCTTGAGCGGCCGTGTTTCTGGTGAGCCTGCAGGCTCTCCAGAAACACAAGTTATGAAGCAGCGGTCTAAAGACCGCTGCTCCATAACCTGTCCGCCTGCTCTGAGCAGGCAGACAAACATCGCTGCAATTCAACCCGATCAAGTACGATCGGGTTGATGATTGACACCGCCCTGCTGGGGGTGCAATGCTGAATACGGAGAGCATATTGCTCTCCGCATTCAGCGAGGTCTGTTGGACCTGATCCGCACTGTCGGATCAGGTCCGACAGACCTTTGTTAAATAGGCCCCATAGGGTGTATTACAAGTTGACCCGACACGCGCAAAGAGCCGAACTTCGAATATCACGACCACGTTAAAGTATTCCCCCATAGACTTCAATGGAGTGCAAAAAGTGGGGAAAACTAATACCCAACAAATCCTGTAAACCTGATTGTGTTTTCTCAAGTGCACTAACCCAACATTAAATATTAATATTTCACATTCCAATGTTCTTCACATAGAAAAATATGTTCTGTCTATTTGTGTGTGCATTAAGTATATGAATAAGATGCCTGTTTGTAATAATAATATGATGCAAGTTTCCTTATATAAAAGTGGGCTGTTGACAATGTGATTGTATTTTTTTTCAATATTATAATAAATAGGGCTTTAAAAAATTAAAAAATAAAGTCATCACGTATTGAGATGGACAGATGAAGACACGTTACAAGATTAACAAACTATGCATATATGTATAATCAAAAAAGCGCAGTGATATATAGAGAGATTAAAATGTCAGAAATCTGAAATCTTAAAACTTGGGAGAAGCCAAGAAAAACAAAACTAAATTCTAAAGTCTGATCTTCTGATGGACTGGAACTGCTTAGAAAAAGAGGTAAAAAAAAACAAAACTGCTATACAATATTTTTGCACATCAATTTTACATTTAGACAGATTGTTCATCGTTGATATAATTTCATATGTCAGTATTATACAATAGATGATTCTAATAGTATATTTTCTGTTATATACTAATATACTTATATAAAAAAAAAATATATATATAAAATTATTTTAACTCCTACATTCTGTGGTTTCAAAATTAGGTATATTACCTTCTATACATCATTTACAACTGCAAATGTGCCAGTCAAGCTTAAAATGCCTACACAATAGAGTCAGTAAATTAACATATAATTGATCTATTTTTGTGCTTGACAGATTTTCATTTGAAGAGCTATGCATTTCAAATTTGACAAGGTATTATTGCTTTTCTTTGCAGTTCTTGATTTTTTCAATTTATTTCTAACTTAAATGTACACTTGCAGCATTCCCTAAAGAAAAAAAAAAACCCTGATATAATTATGCCTTATGCAAGAAATGCTTTATAGTATGTTTAAAAGCTCTTTAAATTCCTTCTTGTACGCTGAGTGATGCTATCTTGTTGACAGCTTCGAGGGCTTTGCTTAAAGGGACAGTCTACACCAGAATTTTTATTGTTTTAAAAGATAGATAATCCCTTTATTACCAATTCCCCAGTTTTGCATAACCAAAACAGTTACATTAATACACTTTTAACCTCTGTGATTATCTTGTATCTAAGCCTCTGCAAACTGCCCCTTTATTTCAGTTCTTTTGACAGACTTGCAGTTTAGCCAATCAGTGCCTGCTCCTAGATAACTTCACGTGCACGAGCACAGTTATCTATATGAAAAGAACTAACACCCTCTAGTGGTGAAAAACTGTTAAAATGCATTCTGAAAAGAGGTGGCCTTCAAGGTCTAAGAAATTAGCATATGTACCTCCTAGGTTAAGCTTTCAACTAAGAATACCAAGAGAACAAAGCAAACTTATTGATATAAAAGTAAATTGGAAAATTGTTTCAAATTACATGCCCTATCTGAATCATGAAAGTTTATTTTGGCCTAGACTGTCCCTTTAACAATCAGTGCTCCAGTATTCACTATAGAAATCTACAAATAGCACATACTGCTAGACCAATAATGCAAACATTTAAGGGTAAAAATAAAAAGAGAGAAGTGCTCAACCTGAGAATGAACAATAGCATAATAGCTTGTTCTATGGCTAGTTACCACCCAAGAAGCAGCCTCTTTTTTGCTCAACATGTGCCTTTCACAGAGAAGAACTTTCCTGAAGCATATCAGTCTGATCCTGACTTCACAGTACAGTCCAGCCCTGAAATACCAGGCAATCTGTCAGGGACTGACCCTATCTATTCTTATTCCTACGTTTTAACTAGGAAATATGTGATCACAGCTGTAGATCAATATAAGTTTGTACCACTGAGTTAATTGTTATTGAAATTGAGAGTTCAATAGCTACATTACCCAGTGGAATTGATACAGAGAATAATAGCAGATTGTAACGAATATGGAATTACAATCTGGTTTAGAAGCAGTAATTTAGGCAGTCTTTGTATAAGTATACAATTGCGAGTATGGCTCTCAAGGAGTAAGTTAAGACAGAAAGTTAGGACTCCTCTTATTTAGTCACCCCTTCTTATTCTGTGATGATCAAGACAGACTCGCGCTGTGCTGCAGCGTTCCTTACACTGTCCTGAGCGCGGAACACTGGGCGGCACTGTTCATCGGCGGTGAGTGACAGGTGACGTCACATGCCGAACTCGTGTTATAGCGATCAGAATAATAACACAGAAGAGATTCCCAATAAGATCTTCAGGTAATAACAAAGTACTTAGGAGGAAGGTGAACAGTTACAGGTTGTTAGTTTGTGTAGAAATTCCGGCAAGTTGGTGAATTTGAAGAGTGAGAACCACTCCGATATAACAAACAGGCTTGTGTGCACACAGAGGCAGGAGCTGCACTATTTTGTAATCCTTATAACAGGCTTCAAAGTGTTCACAGCAACTGACGCTGTACAAGTTGTAATCCGTATATGACAGGCTTAGTTGTATAATAGAACTTGGAGGTTCAGCAAACAGGAATGTTCAGGAAACAAGAACTTCAGGAGCTAGTAGTTCATGTAGGATAACTAAACAAATACTAAGCACTAGGAACAGGGCGTAGCTGGAATTTAAAGGCAGGAATAGGTATGACACGTAAGTGGGAGGTTACAGGTGAATTCCTGACACAATCCCTCTCTGAACGAGAGAAACAGCAAAACCCAAGACGTACATTTCGGCCTATTGTGGGCCTCATCAGTGAGGTGCAGCCATATCCCTCTAGACACACTGAGCAACGGGTTCACGTCTGGATTCCCCATCACACTTAGGGAGAGGGATATGGCTGCACCTCACTGATGGGGCCACAATAGGCCGAAACATACGTCTGGGTTTTTGTTGTTTCTCTCGTTCAGAGAGGGATTGCCTGGCATTTTGGGGCTGGACAGTACTGTGAAGTCAGGATCAGACTGATATGCTTCAGGAAAGTTCTTCTCTGTGAAAGGCACATGTTGAGCATAAAGAGGCTGCTTCTTGGGTGGTAACTAGCCACAGAACAAGCTATTATGCTATTGTTCGTTCCCAGGTTGAGCGCTTCTCTCTTTTTATTTATGCAAATTATGACACTTAGGGAAGTCTCCCTAAGTGTGGTGCGGGAATCCAGACGTGGACCCGTTGCTTCGTTTGCCTAGAGGGATATGGCTCCACCTCACTGACGAGGCCCACAATAGGCCGAAACGTACGTCTGGGGTTTTGCTGTTTCTCTCGTTCAGAGAGGGATTGCCTGGCATTTTGGGGCTGGACTGTACTGTGAAGTCAGGATCAAACTGATATGCTTCAGGATATTTCTTCTCTGTGAAAGGCACATGTTGAGCATAAAGAGTCTGCTTCTTGGGTGGTAACTAGCCACAGAACAAGCTATTATGCTATTGTTCGTTCCCAGGTGGAGCGCTTCTCTCTTTTTATTTTTTTAAGGGTAAAAGTTTCTATACCTTTTCCACTAGGTGATGACAATTCCCATACCAACACAATAATCACTCAGACACCAGTTATGGCAGAAAACCCCTTCCCCTCCGGGGACAGGGGTTGCATTTATTTAAAACAATAACTTATTTTTAACTTGCAGAACTTAAATAAATTAACGTTGGCCGGCAAGATCTTCCTTGTCCTACAACTCCTAAGTAAGGGGTGCGACCGCCCTAAAGGAATGGGGGCGCTCCCATTCTGTAAGCCTAGTGGGCTTTTAGGAGGGATCAAGCAGGGAGACACCAAGCGTCAGCCCTTGCGACTGGCATTGAATGTGCTCTACGTGTTCCCCTCCTCTTTCAGCCTGCCAGGTTGAGCCTTCCCGCTGATTTGTCACACCCTGCTGCCGCTGCAACAGGATGCATGACGTCATGCTCCTACAATTAAGATTGGAGTTAAGGGACCGCCAAACTACTAAGACAACCGTTCCTCGGTCTAAAAGACTGTTAGTTCCGAAGGAGGGTAACCTAAAATCACAATTACAGCACTTCTTACCAAGGTCCAAATGAATATTCAGCCCCCAGCCACAGTTACACTATTGCTGGCATCTCTACTGCATGCTGTCAACCGCAACACTTCATACATAACTAGCAACCGAACAACCTGTAACTTGGGAGGGAAGACAAAAACAGGTTAGTGACCCTACTTCCGGCCTGCAGTCACTAATATAGACTCTGCAACACCCCCCTCTAGCTGCAAGATCAGCTAATACACCTACACAGACACCTAGCAGTTCAGACAAAAGTTAACCCTAAACACATACGGCTAGATTTAGAGTTCTGCGGCCAAAGGTGTGCGTTAGCTACGCGTGTATTTTTTCCCCGGCACCTTTTAAATACCGCTGGTATTTAGAGTTCACAGAAGGGCTGCGTTAGGCTCCAAAAAAGGGAGCGTAGAGCATATTTACCGCCACTGCAACTCTCGATACCAGCGGTGCTTACGGACGCGGTCAGCTTAAAAAATGTGCTCGTGCACGATTCCCTCATAGGAAACAATGGGGCTGTTTGAGCTGAAAAAAAACCTAACACCTGCAAAAAAGCAGCATTAAGCTCCTAACGCAGCCCCATTGTTTCCTATGGGGAAACACTACCTAAGTCTGCACCTAACACCCTAACATGAACCCCGAGTCTAAACACCCCTAACCTTACACTCATTAACCCCTAATCTGCCGACCCCGCTATCGCCTACCCCTGCATATTATTATTAACCCCTAATCTGCCGCTCCGTACACCGCCGCAACCTACGTTATCCCTATGTACCCCTAATCTGCTGCCCCCGCTATCGCTGACCCATGCATATTATTATTTACCCCTAATCTGCCGCTCCGTACACCGCCGCAACCTACGTTATGCCTATGTACCCCTAATCTGTTTCCCCTAACACCGCCGACCCCTATATTATATTTATTAACCCCTAATCTGCTGCCCCCAACGTCGCCTCCACCTACCTACAATAATTAACCCCTAATCTGCCGACCGGACCTCACCGCTACTCTAATAAATGTATTAACCCCTAAAGCTAAGTCTAACCCTAACACTAACACCCCCCTAAGTTAAATATAATTTAAATCTAACTAAAAAAATTAACTCTTATTAAATAAATTATTCCTATTTAAAGCTAAATACTTACCTGTAAAATAAACCCTAATATAGCTACAATATAAATTATAATTATATTGTAGCTATTTTAGGATTAATATTTATTTTACAGGCAACTTTGTAATTATTTTAACCAGGTACAATAGCTATTAAATAGTTAATAACTATTTAATAGTTACCTAGTTGAAATAATTACAAAAGTACCTGTAAAATAAATCCTAACCTAAGTTACAATTAAACCTAACACTACACTATCAATAAATAAATTAAATAAACTACCTACAATTATCTACAATTAAACCTAACACTACACTATCAATAAATTAATTACATAAAATACCTACAAATAAATACAATTAAATAAACTAACTAAAGTACAAAAAATAAAAAAGAACTAAGTTACAAAAAATAAAAAAATATTTACAAACATTAGAAAAATATTACAACAATTTTAAACTAATTACACCTACTCTAAGCCCCCTAATAAAATAACAAAGCCCCCGAAAATAAAAAAATGCCCTACCCTATTCTAAAATTAAAATAGAAAAGCTCTTTTACCTTACCAGCCCTTAAAAGGGCCCTTTGCGGGGCATTCCCCAAAGAATTCAGCTCTTTTGCCTGTAAAAAAAAACATACAATACCCCCCCAACATTGCAACCCACCACCCACATACCCCTAATCTAACCCAAACCCCCCTTAAATAAACCTAACACTAAGCCCCTGAAGATCTCCCTACCTTGTCTTCACCACACCGGGTCGCGATCTGTCCAGAAGAGCCTCCGAAATCTTCATCCAAGCCCAAGCGGGGGCTGAAGAGTGACGTCCATCCTCCGGCTGAAGTCTGGATCCAAGCGTCAGCTAAAGAATTCCATCTTCGGGCAGAAGTCTTCATTCTATCCGGACAGAAGAGTCGATCCAGACCGGCAAACATCTTCATCCAAGCAGCATCTTCTATGTTTTTCCATCCGATGACCACCGGCTCCATCTTGAAGAAGACCTCCGGCGCGGATCCATCCTCTTCTTGCGACGTCCTAAGTCCGAATGAAGGTTCCTTTAAATGACGTCATCCAAGATGGCGTCCCTCAAATTCCGATTGGCTGATAGGATTCTATCAGCCAATCGGAATTAAGGTAGGACAATTCTGATTGGCTGATGGAATGAGCCAATCAGATTCAAGTTCAATCCGATTGGCTGATCTGATCAGCCAATCAGATTGAGCTTGCATTCTATTGGCTGATCGGAACAGCCAATAGAATGCGCGCTCAATCTGATTGGCTGATCGGATCGGCAGATTAGGGGTTAATTATTGTAGGTAGGTGGAGGCGACGTTGGGGGCGGCAGATTAGGGGTTAATAAATATAATATAGGGCTCGGCAGTGTTAGGGGCAGCAGATTAGGGGTACATAGGGATAACGTAGGTTGCGGCGGTGTACGGAGCGGCAGATTAGGGGTTAATAATAATATGCAGGGGTCAGCGATAGCGGGGGCGGCAGATTAGGGGTTAATAAATATAATATAGGGGTCGGCGGTGTTAGGGGCAGCAGATTAGGGGTACATAAGTATAACGTAGGTGGCGGCGGTGTGCGGTCGGCAGATTAGGGGTTAAAAAAAATTAATCGAGTGGCGGCGATGTGGGGGGGCCTCAGTTTAGGGGTACATAGGTGAAGATAGGATACGCAATTGACGTAAGGGGATCTGCGGTATGGAAAAGTCGCGGCTGCAAAGTGAGCGTTAGACCCTTTAATGACTGACTCCAAATACCAGCGGGCGGTAAAAACCAGCGTTAGGAGCCTCTAACGCTGGTTTTGACGGCTACCGCTAAACTCTAAATCTAGCCGTTAAGTTGCTGTGTGCTTAATCAGAAACTGAACTTTTGATGCCAATCATATTGATTCTCTCATAAATATATTTAGAAATATATTCTTAAATTAATTTACACTGTACATTATATAAAACACAGTTTTGAACAAAATATGCTATTAAAATAGTTTTTCTCTATAAAAAAAGGAGAGACACTTCTTTTGGATTTTAACATGCATTGATCTTATTTATTTATTTTTTTTTAAATATGCTTTGGTCTTTTTGATAGAAGTTAGCAAATTATGGAAACTGGCACTGTGTATCTAATATATTGTTAGAAATCAGATTATTAATTTGGTGCTACCACCCCTTATAGAATATAATTGCCAGAAAAGGAAAAGAAGAGAAAAAGAGACAGAGGTTTTGGTGCACACGGTCCTAACCCAAACAAACATAATAATAAGTTAAACTAAAATTATAAACTTTGCTCAGGTCTACTAATAATCTTTAAGACTTAGGATGTCTGGTAATATCGGTGCTAAGGTATTAAGCTAACTAATCAATAATACAAAAGAAAAAAAGATACCTCACAACAGCACTCTTTGTCTAATAAAGAAATGTTTAATTGATATAGTAAATTGTCCTATACCAACCCTACTGTGCACAGTTTACAATAATCTAATATAGCCAGTGGCAATATAACAATAAACATCATCCATATTGGATGCACACAATAATAAAATAAAGGAAGAAATCTAACACTTGAAATAAATGCACTTATTTAAATATATCTGCGCTTGCAGAGCTGAAAAAGGCACAGTTCATACTGAAATAGTTAAGGTACTTATCGTTCAGTGTCCTGGGTGGTGTAAGCAGGTAGCCATAACACAGAATGATCCACAGCAGGAGAGGTTTAACTTTTGAATCTCCCTGAATCCTGTTAAAGCTTGCACCTGCAGGAACTGTAATAAACGATGACCACCATACTTCAGTAAACTACACGTAAGTAATTTTGGAAGGCCGCTACAGTCACATCACACGGCTAAACAGCAGGTAAGTCCAGCATACAAAAAGCCGTGAAGACCGATATCCGGTAAGTTATCCTTCCACACTAACATTGTGTTGTAGTGAGCCAGATGTAAGTGATTGTGGAAGGAACACTGCCGTCATACCTCACGGCCGGAAACCAGGTGATGCAGGTGAATCCGTTTCACAAAAAGCCGAAATGACAGTGTGCTTATCTTTTCCGCCTTCTACCCTTACATGTGTGCCCAAGCTGATAATCTAAAAAGTGCTGAATAAAGCTATCCGCTTGTCAGAAAATCAAGTGAGAGTTTTTCCTCAAAATACTCAGAATTTTCTGAGCAAAATGCCAAAGCCTACTGCACCTGGTGTTCCCAGGCGGTCTCCCATGCAGGTATTGACCAGGCCTTGCCCTGCTTAACTTCCGAGATCAGACGGGATCGGGTGCATTCAAGGCAGTGTGTCTACCGCCACACTGCCTTGAATGCACCCGATCCCGTCTGATCTCAAATGTCTGTATCAAAAATGCCGTAAAAGACTTGGAGGATGGTAAAACCATATCTTCAGTGGCGTCTCATTTTTTGACACGCCATCATTCAAATCCAAGAGATCTCAAATGCCAAGGGATAGAAAAAATCTCCTTAGGCATCAGAGGGGGCAATATTGAACAGGCCCTATTAAGAGCGGAATGTAGATGGATATATCTACTAGACAGTGTACACCCTAAAGGGTTAAATGAACAAAACAATTATTATTGTTTTCTGTAGTTTTAATAAGAAATAAATATGAACAGGGGACATACCTTTATTCCTATACACTTAGGGGAATACTTAGTATATTAATAATCCAACCCAGATCTGGGAGATTTGGAAATAATTTCATGTACACTCAATAGAGGGGGCAATTTTTTGACATACAATTTAGGGGGGAAGGGAATGTATACTGACCAAAGTGGAAAAACAAGGCAGATATAATTTAATATTATTTGTGTCATTCAAAATTTGATACTGTTCGTGCAAAAGGAGTATTTTTTACAATTACGTATACACAGATAGACCCAAGGGTCACTTATTAATACACCACCCCAAGAATCCACTTCCTCTTTTTGTATTATTTAAGTCGTACAAACAGAATCAATTGATAGACTCAGGTACAATTTTTCCTACTTACCTCCTTGAAATTATTTTATTAAGAAAACAACCCTCTCACATAAGGTCACTTGTCCTAAATTATCACATATGTTCACGTTGATTCTGTTTTGTATTATATAGCACGATCGGTGATGTTTTATTGTTTTATCATCTTCACTCTGCCCCTCGGGCATTCACGCATATCACAATTTGAGGGTCCAAGTGAACCCCATACACGCCCCAATCCCCCCTTTTTTCCTTTATGTATACCCCTCTTTTCCTCCAGACCAGAATTGAACCTGGAGGAATATTAGGGCACCAATAAATCACCCCTTACACTTAAAAACCAGGGACATGATATCACCTTTGCTCACTCACCCATATTCTTAAACGGCGTTATCACACAGTGTACCAATAGGACGGGATCATTATTATTATTTTTTCCCTTTTTAAATTGTATATATTCCTCTCTTTATGTCCAGTGATAAGGTGAATTAGGGCACTTCTCTTTATAGTTATAGTCTTTGTTATTTCTCTGCCACTTCTCAGGTTTTGTCACTCCTTACACCCACCAAATCATTCCGTATCTTTTATCCAAGGTTTAAATAGCCCTGCATAGCCAGTATTGTACAACCAACTCTCCCATCTAATATTGAATTAAACCATCTACGATAATTTACCCTGTTTTGATAAGATCAAGTTAGCGTGATATATCCTCTCTCCATTTATATAATTTGTCTTTTACCGGAAAGCTTGAGAATCATTTGTATAATTTAAGCCTGTTATCGGCAAGCTTGAGAATCAAAACATAACTGTCATCTATATTTGGCAGTCTTAGACTCGAACAGTGACGATGAAACACACCTCTGTTCCGACACCAATAGTAAGAAAGATGTCAGGAACCAATCAGGGCAATAGTGAGTGCCAGCCAATAAAAAGCACAGAGAATGGCGGGTGCCCCACCTTTGACAAAGCCTTTGCGGCGAAACATGTCAGGGCAGTTGGAGGATAGCTCTCCCTTTTAAACTAACAGCAGTGTGACTTTTTGAACAAATGTGTTTATATAATTTAATTTAAAACGGTATGTGTGTGAGTATGACTGGATCTAACGTACCGGAGCCTAGTATCTCCTAATTTGAGCCTGAGTGTCCTAGTACCCCTCACGGCTACAGCAGTAACGCTGACTAGTTAAACGATTAACATAAGGAGTGGAGATTAGATTTCTCCTCAAGTATAACAAAGCGATACCGCTAGTAACTAATAAGGGCAACGCCTGAACAAGTTAACTGGTGGAGAACCAAGTTTGTTTAACTGATTATCCGTCTCTCCCTCTTTCTTAACAACATTATATATTATTAAATACCCATACAAATATTATATCTGGCAAGTGTATACCGCAATATTATTTACTCTATAAGTGAAGATTTGTACTTCACTTAGAATTAGGTATCACTACAGCCTGTTACCAAGTGAGGGTTTCATTAAGACAAACAATAGGGGAGAACCCATGTATTTTATACAATTGCTCTAGTTCTCCACACCGAGTGATAACGTAGGATTAACAACATTACACAGGGTTTATAGTAATACAACATAGACCGCCAGATCCATTAGAAGTAGCTGACAGGGTCCATATTTATGTTATTTTCTAGTGTGTTATAACTGAATGCGACAATTTGCAAAATAAGTAACGCACCAATAGGGGTGTCTGAATGTATACTATTTGAAGTAAATTACATACTGACCACTTTATAATAAATAAACAATCTTGGAATCTATTTGTGGTATATTTGACCCTAAGCAATGTTTTGGTACCAGACCAGGTAGCCACTAACTCAAGCCTTTTTCCAATATTATTACACACTAATATTTTATAACGTGTTAACTGTTTACATATTGGGCTGACTATTTTGTTTAAACCAAGTGGGCTATTCCTGTTCAAATCTGGATAGTTAGTTCAATCCACTCCAACTGGTATATAGAATTACACATAAGACTATCTCTCAAATTGTGACAAGAGAAACAGCAGGTATTTGATACTTTTAATGTAATCTACTAAATTGCAACTATTTGTGAATATCCAGATAAGAGTGCACAACGTTGCTATTTCTAAGGGGTACCACCCCCAACCCCTTAACCCCTGTTAGTTTAAAAATACTGGCGGTCCTCTGGCCTAGCTGGATATATACTAGGTGGTCCTGTTGAGAATCTGGATTAATATCGGGAATTTACTTTACCTTGGTATCTTACCATCCCTTACATCACAGTATATCCAGTCATTAACTACAAGTGTATCGATACAACAAGCAGCTCTATAATTGTGGGGTACCGCCAGGCGGTGAACCATACAGGACACCATTGATATCTATGATAATAAGGGATACTTATCAGTCTGACACTCGACAATAGAACATTATTGCTCACACTTATTACCCATAGGGAATTATACCATACAATTTACACGGAGGTATACTGTAGCTTATACTTCCATTTTCTGATTTACAGCAACAAAAAGGACACTTATATTCTGAATGTGATATATGTTCAAACAGTCTGAATAACTCAATATACAGGTACTAATTTATAATTGTCACCCGTTGACTGAGGGTATAATCTCTGTGGAACATACCGGGTTCCTATATTTGATATACGGTGATTTTGGAGACTCCTCCCCCCTCCTCATCACCCTCGTTCTCTCTCACACTGTCTGAATATTTTAACGATTTTCTGTTTTAACTATTTTAATAAAAGTTAAGTTTTAATACCGCCTCCTTTGGGCTTATTTACCTATGGTAACATTTGCTAGTAACCTATCTGTGTTGTTGAGTCCTATCAAAGTACACACTTTCAATTGCTTCTAGCAATTGGTATTTTTCAGTTTGCTTCTTTTAGTGTACAGCACCTAAGTCCCTGACTATATCAATGTTAGCTCTATCATTATATTAGAGAAATTAATAGCATAAGGGACACAACACCAGTAGTGCCGTCGTCTTTTTCTCTTTTTTCTCTATACTTTTTGTATTTACCTGGATTCTACTGTGGCTGATAGAACAGGATAGTTTTTCTCCTAGCCCCAAAGTGACTGTGACAACCCGGGGTGCAGGATATTTAATTCAGCCCCGGTGGCGGAAGGACATGTGGAGGGTGAGGGCGACCATCTGGATATGGATGGACTTGTTTTGGGGAGTGTGGAGGGGGTAGTCCCTGGACTCACCACACTCCTGGCCTCATGGGGAGAGAAGGGAACTACCGATGAGCGAATTCGGATGTTGGCAGCCATTCATGGAACACCACCCCACTCCCATCTTGTCAACGGGGAGCAGTTGGCCCCCCAAGTGGACCCCCACAGTTTTGGGAAATTTGTTGATGAGACAGATCAGATTGATGGGTTATTAAGAGATTTTTAGACCAAGTGTCGAAGATACCATGTGCCACCCCGGGATTGGGTTTTGAGACTAAGCCCATTGTTATCTGGGAAGGCTAAAAGGACTTTGCAGTCAATCCCTGGTGAGGATGGGGATGATTATGGCCATGTGAAGGCTATGATCTTGGCGCAGTATGCACTCACCCCAGAAGCTTACAGGGGCAAGTTCAGGACTGAGGAACAGTTACCCCAAGAGTCCTACGTGGAATATGGGGCTTGCATGGCCTTGTATGGGACTCAGTGGGTGGAGGGATGTGGGATCGATAAATACCACATCCTGCTGGACTTATTGTTCCAAGAACAACTTTTGCAACAGTGCCCCTCGGACGTGAGGGCATGGGTTTTTGACCGTTAACCTAAAACTCATGTGGAAGCTGCTAAGCTGACGGATGAGTTTGTGGTTAGTCAAGCAGTAATTCACAAGAAACTGACTCCTAAACATGTGGCTGTGCCAGCTAAAGGAATTACAAATACTGCTCCGTGGACACCCAAGCCAGCTGAAGCGGGTGCCCACAAAGCTGCAGAATTTAAGCACAAGTGGCGGTGTTCCCATTGCAACAAAGTGGGTCACATCTGATCGGATTGTCCAGATCTGGACAACTACAGGGTACCCAGTCAGGGGCAAAGCACCCCAGCTGCGAGGCCAGTCACCCGTGTGCTGCTGGCACATACAGAGGAACCAAGTGCAACCGTGGCATCAACCCTAAACGAGGCGGTGGCAGAGAGATCTGTACTTGGCCCTCTGGGCCCCACAGCAGAGACAAAAGGGTATCAGGTTGCACCAGTCGGGATGCAGCCCAATGATGTCTGGTAGAAGCTTCTGCAAATAGGGACTATTGGGGAACGACAGGCAGCCGGTTTGTTGGACTCTGGTGCCACCGTGACCCTGGTCTGACCTGATATGGTCAAGCCAGAGGATTTACTCCCAGGGCCTGGGATGCAAGTGACCATACTGGATGGAGGACCGCAGTCCCTCCAAATTGCCAGGGTCTTTTTCGATTGGGGAGCTGGAAGAGGCATGAGGGAGGTGGGTGTATTACCTGGATTGGATGCAGAGGTTCTACTTGCCAATGATCTGGGGCATGTGACATGTGTATTTAACTCAGAGCTGGCTCCCGTTGCAGCGATCACCAGGAGCCAGACAGCAAGGATTACTAATACAGAACCCATCGTCACCCAAGAGCTCTCTAAGGGACTATAACAAGACTGTGCAAGAGGACTATTTGTATTTACCTGGATTCTACTGACTATGGCTGATAGAACAGGGTAGTTTTTCTCCTAGCCCCAAAGTGAGTGTGTTCTTTCTGTATTTCTTCTGTTAAGTGTGATCAGTCCACGGGTCATCATTACTTGTGGGATATTAACTGCTCCCCTACAGGAAGTGCAAGAGGATTCACCCAGCAGAGTTGCTATATAGCTCCTCCCCTCTACGTCACCTCCAGTCATTCTCTTGCACCCAACGACTAGATAGGATGTGTGAGAGGACTATGGTGATATATTTAGTTTTTATATCTTCAATCAAAAGTTTGTTGTTTTATAATAGCACCGGAGTGTGTTATTCCTTCTCTGGTAGAATTTGAAGAAGAATCTACCTGAGTTTTTTTCTATGATTTTAGCCGGAGTAGTTAAGATCATATTGCTGTTTCTCGGCCATCTGAGGAGAGGCAAACTTCAGATCAGGGGACAGCAGGCAGATTAATCTACAAAGAGGTATGTAGCAGTTTATTATTTTCTGACATGGAATTGATGAGAAAATCCTGCCATACCGTTATAATGTAAACCCAGCCTTGAATGCAGTAGATGTAGCTGATATCAGGCTGTCATGTATGTATATTTTATACTTCTCTGGTTTTTAGACTGTATACATAGACTTAACCTAATTTGCAGGGACTTGCAATAGGTTTTAAATGACAATTAATTATTGAGGTAAAACGTTTTTTTGCTGGCATGTAAAAACGTTTTTTTCTCTGAGGTACTGGGTGAAAAAATGTTTTGGGCACTATTTTTCCACTTGGCAATAGTTTTGATTTAAATTAGAGCAGTTCACTGATCCCTCTCACTGTTATGTGTGTGGGGGAGGGGCCATTTTGGTGCTTTCACTATGCATCAGAAAAAACTCAGTCAGAGATTCATTTTCTTCCTGCATGATCCGGTTCATCTCTACAGAGTTCAGGGATCTCCAAAGCCTTTTTTGAGGGAAGTAATCATTACAGCACAGCTGTGCTGATTGTATTGACTGTGATAAAAAAACGTTTATTTGTGTATTTTTTTCTGCTGCCTGGGTTAGTTATCATTTGCTGAGGGGAACAATCCTTTGCTAAAACTGTATATTCTGACAAAGATTGATGCTATAACTTAATTATTTTAACTGTTATAATATTTTTCTGTGCTTCTTAAAGGCACAGTTCGTTTTCATATTATTTGTAAATTACTTTGTAAAGTATTTCCAAGTTGCTGTTTATTTGCTAGTGTGTTAAACATGTCTGATTCAGAGGAATATCTCTGTGCTATATGTGTTAATGCCAAAGTGGAGCCCAATAGAAATTTATGTACTAAATGTATTGATGCTACTTTAAAAAACAGTCAATCTGTACAAATTGAACATATTTCACCAAACAACGAGGGGAGAGTTATGCCGGCTAACTCGCCTCACGTGTCAGTACCTGCATCTCCCGCTCAGGAGGTGCGTGATATTGTAGCGCCGAGTACATCTGGGCGGCCATTACAAATCACATTACAAGATATGGCTACTGTTATGACTGAAGTTTTGGCTAAACTACCAGAACTAAGAGGTAAACGTGATCACTCTGGGGTGAGAACAGAGTGCGCTGATAATGCAAGGGCCATGTCTGATACTGCGTCACAGTTTGCAGAACGTGAAGACGGAGAGCTTCATTCTGTGGGTGACGGTTCTGATCCAAATAAACTGGACTCAGACATTTCAAATTTTAAATTTAAGCTTGAGAACCTCCGTGTGTTACTAGGGGAGGTATTAGCGGCTCTGAATGATTGTAACACAGTTGCAATCCCAGAAAAAATGTGTAGGTTGGATAAATATTTTGCGGTACCGACGAGTACTGACGTTTTTCCTATACCTAAGAGACTTACTGACATTGTTACTAAGGAGTGGGATAGACCCGGTGTGCCTTTCTCACCCCCTCCTATATTTAGAAAAATGTTTCCAATAGACGCCGCCACACGGGATTTATGGCAAATGGTCCCTAAGGTGGAGGGAGCAGTTTCTACTTTAGCTAAGCGTACCACTATCCCAGTGGAGGATAGCTGTGCTTTTTCAGATCCAATGGATAAAAAATTAGAGGGTTACCTTAAGAAAATGTTTGTTCAACAAGGATTTATATTGCAACCTCTTGCATGTATTGCGCCTGTCACGGCTGCAGCAGCATTTTGGTTTGAGTCTCTGGAAGAGACACTTCAATCATCCACACTAGATGACATCACACACAAACTTAAATTCCTTAAGTTAGCTAATTCATTTATTTCAGATGCCGTAGTACATTTAACTAAACTTGCGGCTAAAAATTCAGGATTCGCCATTCAGACACGCAGAGCTCTGTGGCTGAAATCCTGGTCAGCTGATGTTACGTCTAAATCTAAATTGCTTAATATTCCTTTCAAAGGGCAGACCTTATTCGGGCCCGGCTTGAAAGAGATTATTGCTGACATTACAGGAGGTAAAGGTCATGCCCTGCCTCAGGACAAGGCCAAAGCCAAGGCTAGACAGTCCAATTTTCGTTCCTTTCGTAATTTCAAAGCAGGAGCAGCATCAACTTCCTCTGCACCAAAACAGGAAGGAGCTGTTGCTCGCTACAGACAAGGCTGGAAACCTAACCAGTCCTGGAACAGGGGCAAACAGGCCAGAAAACCTGCTGCTGCCCCTAAGACAGCATGAATTGAGGGCCCCCGATCCGGGACCGGATCTAGTGGGGGGCAGTCTTTCCCTCTTCGCCCAGGCTTGGGCAAGAGATGTTCAGGATCCCTGGGCGTTAGAGATCATATCTCAGGGATACCTTCTGGACTTCAAATCCTCTCCCCCAAGAGGGAGATTTCATCTGTCAAGGTTGTCAACAAACCTAACAAAGAAGGAAGCGTTTCTACGCTGCGTACAAGATCTTTTATTAATGGGAGTGATCCATCCAGTTCCGCGGTTGGAACAAGGACAAGGGTTTTACTCAAATCTGTTTGTAGTTCCCAAAAAAGAGGGAACCTTCAGGCCAATCTTGGATTTAAAGATCCTAAACAAATTCCTAAGAGTTCCATCGTTCAAGATGGAAACTATTCGAACAATTTTGCCCATGATCCAAGAGGGTCAGTACATGACCACAGTGGATTTAAAGGATGCTTACCTTCACATACCGATTCACAGAAGTCATTACCGGTATCTAAGGTTTGCCTTTTTAGACAGGCATTACCAGTTTGTAGCTCTTCCATTCGGACTGGCTACGGCTCCAAGAATCTTCACAAAGGTTCTGGGCACTCTTCTGGCGGTACTAAGACCGCGAGGAATTTCAGTAGCTCCGTACTTAGACGACATACTGATACAAGCTTCAAGCTTTCAAACTGCCAAATCTCATACAGAGATAGTACTGGCATTTCTAAGGTCGCATGGATGGAAAGTGAACGAAGAGAAAAGTTCTCTCTTTCCACTCACAAGAGTTCCCTTCCTGGGGACTCTGATAGATTCTGTAGAAATGAAAATTTACCTGACAGAGGACAGGTTAACAAAACTTCAAAATGCATGCCGTGTCCTTCATTCCATTCAACACTCTAAATCTGAATCAAGAGACTAGAAATTCTCTTCTATGGTGGCTTTATCGGCCACATCTGTCCAGGGGAATGCCATTCAGCAGGCCAGACTGGTCAATTGTAACAACAGACGCCAGCCCACTAGGTTGGGGCGCTGTCTGGAATTCTCTGAAGGCTCAGGGACTATGGAATCAGGAGGAGAGTTTTCTTCCAATAAACATTCTGGAATTGAGAGCAGTCCTCAATGCTCTTCTGGCTTGGCCCCAGTTAACAACTCGGGGGTTCATCAGGTTCCAGTCGGACAACATCACGACTGTAGCTTATATCAACCATCAGGGAGGGACAAGAAGCTCCCTAGCAATGATGGAAGTATCGAAGATAATTCGCTGGGCAGAGTCTCACTCTTGCCACCTGTCTGCAATCCACATCCCGGGAGTGGAGAACTGGGAGGCGGATTTCTTAAGTCGTCAGACTTTTCATCCGGGGGAGTGGGAACTTCATCCAGAGGTCTTTGCCCAAATACTTCGACGTTGGGGCAAACCAGAGATAGATCTCATGGCGTCTCGACAGAACGCCAAGCTTCCGCGCTACGGGTCCAGATCCAGGGATCCGGGAGCGGTCCTGATAGATGCCTTGACAGCACCATGGACCTTCAGGATGGCTTATGTGTTTCCACCTTTCCCGATGCTTCCTCGATTGATTGCCAGAATCAAACAGGAGAAAGCATCAGTGATTCTAATAGCGCCTGCATGGCCACGCAGGACTTGGTATGCAGATCTGGTGGACATGTCATTCTGTCCACCTTGGTCGTTACCTCTGAAACAGGACCTTCTGATTCAGGGTCCTTTCAAACATCAAAATCTAACTTCTCTGAAGCGGACTGCTTGGAAATTGAACGCTTGATCTTATCAAAGCGTGGTTTTTCTGAGTCAGTTATTGATACCTTAATACAGGCTAGGAAGCCTGTTACCAGAAAGATTTACCATAAAATATGGCGTAAATACCTATATTGGTGCTAATCCAAAGGTTACTCTTGGAGTAAGGTTAGGATTCCTAGGATATTGTCTTTTCTACAAGAAGGTTTAGAAAAGGGGTTATCCGCTAGTTCCTTAAAGGGACAGATCTCAGCTCTGTCCATTCTGTTACACAAGCGTCTGTCAGAAGTTCCAGACGTTCAGGCTTTTTGTCAGGCTTTGGCCAGGATTAAACCTGTGTTTAAAGCTGTGGCTCCACCATGGAGTTTAAACCTTGTTCTTAACGTTTTACAGGGTGTTCCGTTTGAACCCCTTCATTCCATTGATATAAAGTTGTTATCTTGGAAAGTTCTATTTTTAATGGCTATTTCCTCGGCTCGAAGAGTCTCTGAGTTATCAGCCTTACATTGTGATTCTCCTTATTTGATTTTTCACTCGGATAAGGTAGTTCTGCGTACTAAACCTGGGTTCTTACCTAAGGTAGTCACTAACAGGAATATCAATCAGGAGATTGTTGTTCCATCCTTGTGCCCAAATCCTTCTTCGAGGAAGGAACGTCTTTTGCACAATCTGGATGTAGTTCGTGCCCTTAAATTTTATTTACAGGCAACTAAAGATTTTCGACAAACGTCTTCCCTGTTTGTCGTTTACTCTGGTCAGAGGAGAGGTCAAAAAGCTTCTGCTACCTCTCTCTCTTTTTGGCTTCGTAGCATAATTCGTTTAGCTTATGAGACTGCTGGACAGCAGCCTCCTGAAAGAATTACAGCTCATTCCACTAGAGCTGTGGCTTCCACTTGGGCCTTTAAGAATGAGGCCTCTGTTGAACAGATTTGCAAGGCTGCAACTTGGTCTTCGCTTCATACTTTTTCCAAATTTTACAAATTTGACACTTTTGCTTCCTCGGAGGCTATTTTTGGGAGAAAGGTTCTTCAGGCAGTGGTTCCTTCTGTATAAAGAGCCTGCCTATCCCTCCCGTCATCCGTGTACTTTTGCTTTGGTATTGGTATCCCACAAGTAATGATGACCCGTGGACTGATCACACTTAACAGAAGAAAACATAATTTATGCTTACCTGATAAATTCCTTTCTTCTGTAGTGTGATCAGTCCACGGCCCGCCCTGTTTTTTTAAGGCAGGTAAATATTTTTTAAATTATACTCCAGTCACCACTACACCCTTGGCTTCTCCTTTCTCGTTGGTCCTTGGTCGAATGACTGGAGGTGACGTAGAGGGGAGGAGCTATATAGCAACTCTGCTGGGTGAATCCTCTTGCACTTCCTGTAGGGGAGCAGTTAATATCCCACAAGTAATGATGACCCGTGGACTGATCACACTACAGAAGAAAGGAATTTATCAGGTAAGCATAAATTATGTTTTTGTGTACTTCTGTGTGTTTGCCTATTTTTACTGAATGAAGTACAATTTATTTCACCATTCGTTTTGCTCATAAAATGATCCCAGTTAAACAACGGTATAGAGTGCTGGTCTCCCGTGACAGGCTCTAAAAGGAAACCAATGGTGGCAGCGGTGGGATCATTGAGCTTTTTAAAATTCTACGGGGTCTAACATAAAAGAGAGCTTGCAGATTGCAAGCCTTCAAACAAATAGTGACTTACAGACGTTATACAGATCAGGAAAGGCACAGGTTCTCTCTATCACTTAGCTTAGTGCTAGCAGGCGAACATGGACCAGCGTTCAGGAAAATTCCGATCATGAAACCTCGCCAGGATTATGGACCAGTGTAGCAGCTATGGGCTACCAACAGACGGTCGGTCCAAGGCAGAGCTGGAGCAGGACTTGCTTGTCAGAGGGGAAGGGCCCCTCAGCTGCAGTGGCAGCAGCCGGCAGACAACCCGGGGTGCAGGAGATTAGATAAAGAAAATAAGCAGCACAGACACGAGAATAATGCGAATACAGTGCAGTTTTATTTACAGGTAGCGCAAAGAAAGCTCTGCATGAGTGAATAAAAAAAAAATATATATCTATAAATAACAGAATAACTATGCGCACATAGCGTGGAGGGGATAATTACCCCGGGGTTAGAATACCATACAAGTACAATGCAATGCAGGCAGGACAAGAAAACAGGTAAACGTGTTTCAGCTCACGGCCTTACTCATTACCTGATTAAAATGATGCAAAGTGTTGTTTAAAACTACCCGCCCACTTACCCATTGGACTGCCGGGGCACACCCCCTTTATGACACAGACCAATGGGAAATTGTACAAACAAACTTCAATCAAAAATGCAGCTCCAAATCAAACATAATGAAGTTTTAAATTACAAAATACTCAATCTATTTAACTGTAAATCAGCACAATACAATATAATACAATATGTATGAATACTGTGTGTATTAATGACAAAGAACTCGTCAGTCCAATTCCACAGTGTCTCCGAATGTGCCGCTGTGTCTCTCCATGTCCACGCCCAGTGTGTGCGTGCAAACTATCGGTCTATTGCTGTTAGAGTTAAATACATGTGCGTGCAAACTATGGGTCTATTGCTGTTAGAGTTAAATACATAACAGGTAAACCACTCAGACGGCAAATATCATGGACTGGGGCTATGCACATAAGGAAGAGATTAGACAACCACCTAACCATTAACCCTAATGCGAAATCTACAGACAGATACTGTGATAAAGTGAACTTAGTCTGGATTTTAAACAAATAAAGGGGTTATGAAACAGTTTAGGGAGGATATGTGGTACGGCTAGTCTAGAAGGGATGGACTCATATCCCATTGGTCCAATGGCCATCCTAATAATAAGCACATAAATGACAAAATAAATTAGAAAGCTAGAGGAAGACATATGATCTCTCCTCAGCCCATACAAATTGTGCTATATTAGGAGGGACAAATGAATCATGGTATGATTAGAATAGCTAGATTGGTTTCCACCTTACAGACTAGAAATGTTGGGGGATGGAATTAATTAATCGCATGGTCTACATGCAGCTGCGCTGGATAAGGTCAATGTCCTGGAAAGTTAAACTCAAGCCGGATAGTAAGGAAACATTTTAGTTTGTTATCTGCTGATGACAGTTTACAGAAAGTGATTGAACAGGGCCTGAGATATACCTACAAGAAAAGTAGATCAATTGGGAATATAGTGGCACCGACCAGACTTAAGGGTTTAGGCAGCCCAATCTCCTCCTGGCTAAGCTGTAAGGGCACCTTCCGCTGCCACCACCGTACTTGTGTGGCATGCGAGAGACTGGCCATAGGAGAACATTTCAATTCATTGGTTACAGGCCAAACATTTCAGATAGATTCCTGCCTAAATTGCAGATCAACATATGTTGTGTATGTCATTAATTGCAGGGTCTGCTCCCTTCAGTATGTAGGGTTAACCACTAGGGAGGCCAGAACCCGCATTAAGGAACATCTGGGTGATATACGTGCAGGTGTACTCACTACTCCCCTAATACAGCATTTTTCAGGGCTGCACCAGAAGAATATCTCCACTTTCACCTGGACTATCATTGAGAGGATTCCGCCACTCAGGATGGGCATGGACAGAAACCGCCGGTTGGGAGAGAGAGAGGCCTTCTGGATCTTTAAGCTGAGAACCAGGGTTCCAGAAGGCCTCAACTCAGAATTTGATCTCATCAATTTTTGGTGAGACCCCGTGCCTGGCGGTTTTGTTCAGCTACATCCTGACTGACTCAGGCTTGAGTTTAACTTTCCAGGACATTGACCTTATCCAGCGCAGCTGCATGTAGACCATGCGATTAATTAATTCCATCCCCCAACATTTCTAGTCTGTAAGGTGGAAACCAATCTAGCTATTCTAATCATACCACGATTCATTTATCTCTCCTAATATAGCACCATTTGAATGGGCTGAGGAGAGATCATATGTCTTCCTCTAGCTTTCTTATTTATTTTGTCATTTATGTGCTTACTATTAGGAGGGCCATTGGACCAGTGGGATATGCGTCCATCCCTTCTAGACTAGCCGTACCACATATCCTCCCTAAACTGTTTCGTAACCCCTTTATTTGTTTAAAATCCAGACTAAGTTCCCTTTATCACAGTATCTGTCTGTAGATTTCGCATTAGGCTTAATGGTTAGGTGGTTGTCTAATCTCTTCCTTATGTGCATAGCCCCAGTCCATGATATTTGCCGTCTGAGTGGTTTACCTGTTATGTATTTAACTCTAACAGCAATAGACCGATAGTTTGCTCGCACACACTAATGAAGTGGTATATTGTATTTCAGTGGGCGTGGACATGGAGAGACACAGCGGCACATTCGGAGACACTGTGGAATTGAACTGACGAGTTCTTTGTCATTAATACACACAGTATTCATACATATTGTATTATATTGTATTGTGCTGATTTACAGTTAAATAGATTGAGTATTTTGTAATTTAACACTTCATTATGTTTGATTTGGAGCTGCATTTTTGATTGAAGTTTGTTTGTACAATTTCCCATTGGTCTGTGTCATAAAGGGGGTGTGCCCCGGCAGTCCAATGGGTAAGTGGGCGGGTAGTTTTAAACAACACTTTGCATCATTTTAATCAGGTAATGAGTAAGGCCGTGAGCTGAAACGCGTTTACCTGTTTTCTTGTCCTGCCTGCATTGCATTGTACTTGTATAGTATTCTAACCCGGGGGTAATTATCCCCTCCACGCTATGTGCACATAGTTATTCTGTTATTTATATATATATATTTTGATCCACTCATGCAGCGCTTTCTTTGCGCTACCTGTAAATAAAACTGCACTGTATTCGCATTATTCTCGTGTCTGTGCTGCTTATTTTCTTCATCTACTCAGTAGTGGCCATATGTAGCAAGCACAGACGCTGAGAGCGATTCAGGTTCTGGCTGCAGAGCACACTCATCTTCAGGGACTCTCACCGGAGGAAGCAAAACCGGCACTTCCGTTATTGGAGGTTCAGGACACAGCCTAGAGTCCGGATTGAACGGGATCATCAGACACTTTTGAGAGGTAAAGATTGCCCCGAGTGAAAGCTGAAGGAGTCCCGAAGGACAGCAGGTATGTGCCTGGAAGTTTGCTGTCTCTAGAACATTAAGCTATATTCTACATCTAGACTACAGTCTCTTTGAACAGCCGTGTGTTTATGCTACATATACCCCACGGAGTTAGGGGAAACCTCTGGGGTGCAATATCCTCCGCTAAATATATATTCTTGTACAAACTGGTCACTATATGTATACCCTAACTGGGCTAATGACTTTGGCTTAATACCATATTGTATACATTATATATTCAGTGATTATTCCTCCTGTGTTCTTTTTCTCCACTCACCTTGGATGTGCAGGAGATAAATTCAGCCCCGGTGGTGAAAGGACATGTGGAGGGTGAGGGTGACCGTCTGGATATGGATGGACTTGTTTTGGGGAGTGCGGAGGGGGTAATCCCTGGACTCACCGCACTCCTGTCCTCATGGGGAGAGGGGGTAACAACCAATGAGCGACTTCAGATGTTGGCAGCCATTCAAGGAACAGCACCCCACTCCCACCTTGTCAACAGGGAGCAGTTGCCCCCCCAAGTGGACCACCACAGTTTTGGGAAATTTGTCGATGAGATCAGATCGATGGGCTCTTAAGAGATTTTGAGACCAAGTGTCGAAGATACCATGTGCCACCCCGGGATTGGGTTTTGAGACTAAGCCCATTGTTATCCGGGAAGGCTAAAAGGACTTTGCAGTCCATCCCTGGTGAGGATGGGGATGATTATGGCCATGTGAAGGCTATGATCTTGGCGCAGTATGCACTCACCCCAGAAGCTTACAGGGGCAAGTTCAGGACTGAGGAAAAGTTACCCCAAGAGTCCTACATGGAATATGGGGCTCGCATGGCCTTGTATGGGACTCAGTGGGTGGAGGGATGTGGGATCGATAAATACCACATCCTACTGGACTTAATGTTCCAAGAACAACTTTTGCAAGGATTACTAATACAGAACCCGTTGTCACCCTGCATTTGGGACCAACAGTTCCAGAGGTCTCTGCAGAGACCAAGCAGGTAAGCCAGACTGAGTCATTAGAGTGTCTCCTGACTTAGAGACTAAGGGTGGGTGGCTAAAATTAGGGACGCAGTTTAGACTTAAAGGGACAGTCAACGCCAGAATTTTTGTTGTTTAAAAAGATAGATAATCCCTTAATTACTAATTCCTCAGTTTTGCATAACCAACACAGTTATAATTATACACGTTTTACCTCTGTAATTACCTTGTATCTAAGCCTCAGCAGACTGCCCCCTTATTTCATTTTTTTTTATAGTCTTGCAGTTTAGCCAATCAGAGCTTTCTCCATGGTAAATTCATGTGCATGAGCTCAATGTTATCTATATGAAATACATGAACTAATGCCATCTAGTGGTGAAAAACTATCAACATGCATTAAGATTAAAGGCGGCCTTGAAGGTCTAAGAAATTATCATATGAACCTCCTAGGTTTAGCTTTTAACTAAGAATACCAAGAGAACAAAGCAAAAGTGGTGATAAAAGTACATAGGAAAGTTGTTTAAAATTACATGCCCTATCTGAATCATGAAAGTTTTTTTTGGACTTGACTGTCCCTTTAAGGGTTAATTTTCCCTCTTTACTTGGTGGAAGGTTTTTTTAAGGGGTTTTACTTGTCACCTTATTTATTGTCTAATTTATCTTATAGAGAGTTAGGATGGCTTTTAAAATGTTTTTATTTATTTGGGCCATTATTACTTTTCGCGCCGCTCATGTGACTTCTGCTCTTCCGGTATATCGGAGCAGAGCTTCATGAATCTTTGAATTTCTACTTTGCTACTTTAGCGCTGCGGAATCTGTTGGTGCTCTACAAATAACCGATAATAATAATAAATAATAATAATTTGCTGATCGTATCGTCTTACAAGAGGGGAGCATATCTGTTAGAGTCTCGCTTCCTCTTGCCAGTGGGGTATTAATTCCTGACATGGTAGGAACCCCAGACAATATACATTTAGCATTTTGTCTGAGGTTGATTTTTACATTTTTTGCCCTCACTATTATATATAGGTCATGTAAATTTAGGCTTTATTTCATTCTAATTGTCATTAGTGGAACCTGATTTTCTGCAGCTTTGAACAGGATCAGTGAATTTCTATGGATAAAAGTTTACTATGTTTAGAAGCCCAAAATTGTCCTGCCTATGCAATTCTGTTCCTCATGCTTAGCTAAGACTTTAAAATTTAAAGACAAATTACTCCCTTCTGAGCCAAGTGTCTCTCAGGATAATGGTTTGTGTGATATGCCTCAGTTTTCTCCTCATACGTCCCAAGCCTTAGTTGTTTCTCATACTGTGCCTTCTGTTTCTTCTCAACCTCCTGGGGTGTTTATTTACTAGGGGATTTTTCTGCTCAGATAACTTCTGCAGTATCTGCAGCTTTGTCTGCTTTCCCTACTTCTGTTAAGCATAAGAGGTAATCTAAAAATGTGTCTGTTAGTACGGTTTCTGACCCCTCTAAATCTGCGCTGGTCAACCTTTCCCAAATGTCTGATTAGACTTCAGTAGCTTCTGAAGGTGAAATTTCAGATTCAGACACTATGGGGGAAAAATCTTCTAACTTGCTTCTGTAGGAGTTTCTAGCTACTCTGGATGACTCTGAACCTTCGGTTTCCGGTCAACCTTAAAAGGTCTACTAATAGAGTTTATGATTCTCCCTCATCCGTGGATGTTTTTCCTGTTCCAGACAAGATGTCTGAAATTATAGCAGAGGAATGGGATAAGCCAGGGGTTGCCTTTTCCCCTTCCCCTGTTTTTAAAAAGATGTTTCCTGATGCTGACTCCATTCGTGACTCATGGCGCTCAGTGCCTAAAGTTGAGGGAGCTATCTCTACTCTAGCTAAAAGAACCACCATTCCTATAGAGGATAGTTCTTCTATCCCATGGATAAGAAGCTAGAGGCTTACTTAAAAAAGACGTACATCCATCAAGGTTTACAGTGGCAACCTGCAGCAAGTATTGCTACGGTTGCGAGTGTGGCATCTTATTGGTGCAATGCCCTGTCTGATCTGATTTCAGAAGAGACTACGGTAGAGGAGATCCAAGCTTTTAAACTGGCCAATACCTTTATCTGCGATGCCAACATGCAGGTAATTAGACTGGGAGCTAAGATGTCTAGCTTCACTGTTCTTGCTCGCAGAGCTCTGTGGTTAAAATCTTGGTTGGCTGATGTATCTTCAAAGGCTAAGCTTTTAGTTCTACTTTATAAAGGTAAATCTCTTTTTGGGCCTGGTCTAGCAGAAATCATTTAAGAAATTACGGGTGGAAAGGGATCTTTCCTACCTCAGGACAAGAAGAGTAGACCTAAGGGTCACCAGAATTCTAATTTTCGTTTCTTTCGTAATTTCAAAGGACAGAAGTCTTCCTCTTCTTTCAAACTAGAGCAATCCAGGACCTCTTGGAAGTCCAGTCAGCCTTGGAATAAGGGGAAGCAAAACAAGAAGCCTTCCACTGACTCTAAATCAGCATGAAGGGTCCGCCCCCGATCCAATTTTGGATCAGGTGGGGGGCAGACTTTCTCTTTTTCAACAAGCTTAGATTTGCGATGTCCCAGACCCGTGGGCGGTGGACATAGTATCCCAGGGTTACAAAATAGAATTCAAGTCTTTGAATTGCTGTGGCGCCTTACCTAGACAACATATTGGTTCAGACCTCATCTTTTCAACTAGCAAACTCTTATACAGAAATGTTGTTGTCTGTTCTATGTTTCCATGGATGGAAAGTGAATCAGGAAAAGAGTCCCCTTGTCAGTGAAAACCTGGCTCGGGGCACTTGCTTCCTGAGACCTTCCTGGGTGATTGTGACTATGGACGCCAGCCTGTTAGGCTGGGGAGCAGTTTGGGGCTCTCTAAAAGCGCAGGGCCTGTGGACTCTGGAGGAGTCTTCTTTCCCCATTAAAATCTTGGAGTTGAGAGCAATCTTCAATGCCTTGGTAGCTTGGCCCCAATTATCTTTAGTTCGGTTTATCAGATTCCATTCGGACAACATCACCTCAGTGACTTACATCAACCAACTCTGAGGAAGGACCTTCTAATTCAGGGTCCATTCCTCCATCCAAATCTAGATTCTCTGAAGCTGATTGCTTGGAGATTGAACACCTAGTCCTGTCTAGACGTGTTTTTTTCTGAAGCTATCATTGATACTATGCTTCAGGCTTATAAACCTGTTACTCGCAAGATTTACCATAAGGTATGGCGTTAATACCTTTATTGGTGCAAATCTAAAGGTTTTTCCTGGAGCTGGGTGAGGATTCCCTGAATTTTAGCTGTTCTTCAGGATGGCCTGGAGAAAGGTTTGTCAGTCAGTGAAGGGTCAGATTTCTGCACTGTCGATTCTCTTGCACAAATGTCTGGCAGATTTCCTGGATGTTCAAGCTTTTGTTCAGGCCTTGGTGAGAATCAGGTCTGTGTTTAAACCTGTTGCTCCTCCTTTGAGCCTTAACCTAGTTCTTAAAGTTTTGCAGCAGGCTCCGTTTGAACCGATGAATGTTCGTGATTTAAAATTGTTGTCTTGGAAAGTTTTGTTTCTTCTTGCTATTTTTTCTGCTCGTAGAGTGTCTGAGCTTTCGGGTCTGCAGTGTGATTCTCCATACCTTATTTTTCACGCAGATAAGGCGGTCCTTCGTACTAAATTGGGTTTTCTCCCTAAGGTTGTGTCGGATTGAAACATTAATCTGGAAATTGTTGTTCCTTTTTTTCCAAATCCTTCTTTCCATAAGGAACCTCTTTTGCATAACCTGGATGTTGTGCATGCTCTAAAATTTACCTACAAGCTACTAAAGATTTCCAGCATTCTTCTGCCGTTTGTTATTTTCTCTGGAAAACGTAAGAGTCAAAAGGCCACTTGTAATACTCTTTCCCTCTGGTTAAGAAGTATGATTCCTTTTGCTTATGATGTATGTGGTTGTAGAGAACTGTGCCTAGATATATATATATATATATATATATATATATATATATATATATATATATATATATATATATATATATATATATATACACACAGGCTACACTATAAAAGACCCCCTAACAGGATCTTGGAGTACCGAAAAAAGGGAATAGGAGCTCCAAAGTTGGCTAAAGTATATATGAAACAGGGTAAATCAGGAACAAAAGCTGACTGAAAAGAAGGGTGATATAGTCAATGGTATATCTAATAATGTATAATATATAATATAACACCTACAGTTGGTCTATCTATATAGGCAAATAATTATAGAAACTGGTAATTCCAAAATGCTTAAAACTATTTATTTATATTAAAAACTTATATAAAAAATTAAGTAAAAATGAGTGACTCCAGATTGGTCGCTCTTACATACAGTATATATTACGTCAGGTCAAAAACTGTTCAGATAAAATACAATACAATCGGATTCAATGTTATAGAAATACATATAATACAAATGGTATACAATGTAATACATATAAAGTGCAAATAATGAATACACTAATAGAAGAGACAATCTCAGAAGATCAAAATAGTACAATATATAGATAGATCTCCGGTAAGGATATCGGTTGGATACCTATGCAAACGTGTACACGTGCAATAAAAGGTGGTAAACTGTGGGAAATACAGTAAAAAGATGGCCAAAAATTACGAAAAATGCAAAAATATATAAAAATCAAAAATTAAAATAAAAAAATCATATTGTGAAAAAATATGTTAAAAATATGTGGGGGGGGGAAATAATAATAATAATAATAATAATAATATATATATATATATATATATATATATATATATATATATATAAAATATGATATTAAAGTATCCAAATAATAAGAAAAATAAGAAAAAATCAAAAGGTAAGAAAAAATCAAAAGGTAAAACTCCAATGATAATATGTATATAATACCCCCAAAAATATATAAATATACGTATGTGTCCAATGGTATTAAAGTATTGATGATATAATCCAAGTATCCAAATATGTGTGTATACTATTAGTAGTGATTCCTGTGTCCAAACTCGATATCCAAGAAGTCCCGCTGCTGGGGTAACTAGTAATAAACAATATAATCCTAAAAAAGAAAGAAAAAGAAAAAACAGTGTACAAAATGCCGTTTATAGGTAGAGGCTATAGTTGTTGCACTCACCCAAATAAACGATCCTGAGAGAAATAGAAAGCCTCACAAATCCTGGTGGGGATACTGGTCGACGCGTTTCAGCCCTTATATAGGGCCTTTTTGAAGACATCTACCTCTGAAAGACTTTTTAAAATGTTTGACTTTTCTGAGTCAGTTAAATCTCTTTTTTTGGCCCATTTTGCCTGAGGAAAAGAAGCTGCCTAATAATTATGCACACCTTTATTTAGGGTGTTGATCTTCTAAGGCCACACCCTCCCTCATTACAAAAATACACATCACCTGATATGCTTAAATCCAATAAGCATTCAAGTTTATACAGCTTGGAGTTAGACAATATGCATCAAATGATGATTTGGTCAAAATACTCACTTGCCTAATAATTGTGCACACAGTGTACAAAGAAATGATGATGATAATAATAATAATAATATAGTTCAATACTTTATTTTAATATGTTTGCATGTGTTTTAATGTACTTTTGTTCTAGCCCATACATTTTACTTCAGTTCTCCAGTTACAATAAATGTTTTAGCACTGTTATGTGCTGCACTTGCACGCAACATATAACTCCCCACTTGCAATTTGAGTGATGTTTAGCACTGCCTAACTATCTACTGAAAGATGTTCAAATCAGCTAATAGGATTTAAGCAGCTCTCATCCTATTGGCTGATTTGAATATTTCAGCCAATAGGAATGTAAGGTACCCCAATATAAAACAGGTACCTTGCATTCAATCTTCAGTGTGTGGCGGACGATCGCATGAAGAGGATCCTCCACGCTGGATGACTGCGCGGCCGCCGTTCCTGCTCCGCTACGCACCACTGGGATGAAGAAAGAAGATAGCCATGCGCTGGACGTAGGTTTTTTTTTTTTTTTAAATTAGGGATTTTTTGTTTTTTTATTGGGCACTAAAGAGCTGATTGCTCTTTTAAGGACAATGCCCATACAAATGCCCCTTTAGGGGCAATATGTAGCTTAGGTTTTTTTAGAGTTAGGTCTTTTTTATTTTGGGAGGTTGGGTGGGTGGGGGATTTTAATGCTAGGGGGTAGTTGTTTTTTATGTAAAAGAGCTGATTTCTAGGGCAATACCCTTCAAAAGGCCCTTTTAAGGTCTATTGGTAGTTTATTGTTAGATTAGGGGGTGTTTTTTGGGGGATGGCTTTTTTGTTTTTATAGGGGTATTAGAATAGGTTTAATTTTTTTATTTTGGATAATTTCGTTTATTATTTTTTGTAATCTTAGATTTTTTTTATTTTTTGTAATTTTTTACTTATTTTTTTTACTGTTAGTTTTTTTTGTTTTTTTTTTTCGTAGAGTTTGGATTGTTTAATTTTGTAATTTTGTTTTTTTATTTTTGGTATAGTTAATTTTTTAAAATAGTAATGTTAGGTTTATTTATAGTTTAAGCTTAGTTTTTTTTTTTTCACCGGTAAGTTTTTATTTATTTTAAGGTAGTTATATTGTAACTTTAATTTAAAGTTAGGGGGTGTTAGGTTTAGGGGCTAATAGTTTAATTTAGGTAGTCGTGATGTGGGTGTTTGGCGGTTTAGGGGTTAATAGGTTTAGTAGCGATGCGGGGGGCAGGTGGGTTATGGGTTAATAGTTTTATTTAGGTGTTAGCGATGCGGGTGGGTGGCGGATTAGGGGTTAATAGCTTTATTTAGTGGTGGCGATGTGGGGAGGGCGGCGGTTTAGGGGTTAATAGCTTTATTTAGTGTTGGCAATGTCGGGGTGGCGGTTTTTGCTGGTTAATAGCTCTATTTAGTGTTGGCGATGTCAGGGGCGGCAGTTTAGAGGTTAATAGCTTTATTTAGTGTTGGCGATGTCGGGGGTGGCGGTTTAGGGGTTTATAGCTTTATTTAGTGTTAGCGATGTCGGGGGGCTGCGGATTAGGGGTATTTTGACTAGGGGTTTATGTTAGGGTGTGAGAATTATAACAAACTTTCTTGTCTTCATAGACATCAATGGGGATTGCGTTATAGCGATCGACATTCTGCAATCACAGGTGTTATTTTTTTTCTAACACTTTTCTCCATTGATGTTTATAGGGGGATATGTGCACAAGCACGTCAAGTCAGGACTTGGCTTTTGTGCGATATGGAGCTTAATGCAGCATACCGCACAACACAAGAAGGTTTTTTTGTAACTTGTAAAGGCAGCGCTATGGAAAGTGCGGTACTGTAAAATTTCTATCTTTATTTACGCACCAGGTTTAGCGCACAACTTGTAATCTTGGTCTATCTAAATAATGAAAGAAAAATTTGGGGTTTCATGTAATATGTCAGACTAACACATTTAGGTTATTTGTTCTACTACAAGAAAACATGTTTATTATAGTAAGCCTTGATCTAGGGGCGATCAATACATTGAATATTTACTTAGACAGTATAACACTCTTCAGGTTTTAGAGTTGCGGGTCTGATGTGGGCATTGTTGAAAGGGGCTTTAAGACTGTTAGTTTGAGCTGAGTTCTGAAGTGGGCATATGGTTGCAAATGGCTTTAGGGATGTGCATCTGATCAGAGTTCTGATGTGGGCATATAGTTGAAAGGGTCTTTAGGGATGTACATCTGATCAGAGTTCTGATGTGGGCATATGGTTGAAAGGGTCTTTAGGGATGTGCATCTGATGAGAGTTCTGATGTGGGCATATGGCTGAAAGGGTCTTTAGGGATGTGCATCTGATCAGAGTTCTGATGTGGGCATATGGTTGAAAGGGTCTTTAGGGATGTGCATCTGATACGAGTTCTGATGTGGGCATATGGTTGAAAGGGTCTTTAGGGATGTGCATCTGATCAGCGTTCTGATGTGGGCATATGGTTGAAAGGGTCTTTAGGGATGTGCATCTGATGAGAGTTCTGATGTGGGCATATGGTTGAAAGGGTCTTTAGGGATGTGCATCTGATCAGAGTTCTGATGTGGGCATATGGTTGAAAGGGTCTTTAGGGATGTGCATCTGATACGAGTTCTGATGTGGGCATATGGTTGAAAGGATCTTTAGGGATGTGCATCTGATCAGAGTTCTGACATGGGCATATGTTTAAAAGGGGCTTTAGGCTGTTAGTCTGATCTGAGCACATTGTTGACAGGGTCTTCAGCGCATCATTCTGATCTGATGTGGGCATATAACTGACAAGAGCAGCAATGCCATGTTGCTTGATCTAATCAGAACTCCATCTGCTGTTCATCTTAGTCTCCTATTGGTTGTCATGTATTTTTAGAAGACAGTTAGCAACCCTATCTCTTGATCCGCTTTCATAGATATATTAGTAGGTCACAATCTAACTTTTGAGCAATGTAATGTTGATGTGTTGTCCATCATCTATAATGTAATATAATATTACTGTAAGGATAATACTGAAGTGGATAACTTAGGGAGGACTTGGATATTTGATGAGAACATAGTGAAGCATTGGACTACAAAAAATAAATAATGGTAGTTCACAAAATGCATTTTATACATAGGCAGCAAACAATTTTTAAGATTCGTATTGATTTCTCGGGTAGGGCTGATGTATTTGTACTTTGTTTTAAAATGAATTCACTCGTTTGTCAAGTCAGTGGAACTACATCCTTGAGAGCTTTATGAAGATTCATGATCTTGCAACGTGAAATAAGCAGAGTCAGCCGTTTTAGAAATAAAGCACTTTGCATCTGTCGTTGCTTCATTAGTCAAAACAGTGTGCTGGAATGCTTAGGCTGCCTCACGTGAATAAGTAAGTTGTTTTGTTTTAGACAATTCTACATGTCAAGAGAGGGGTTAGTGATAGATATGCTTGTACTGAATGTTCTATATTTACATGTGTTCAATAAATAAAGTGTTCTCTGTTTTTCTAAGCTTTCTGTATATTTACATTTTCTAGCATAGCTTGAGAAATTCACATTTAATCCGTTTGCTTTTCAAATGTTTAAAATATTAATTTCTTTTAATTTTCAGTTATTTTGTTTGCTCGCAGTTTTTTTTATAAAAAAATAATTAATCTTAGTTTATTTATAATTTATTTTTACAAAAGATAAAATGATGTGGCTTACATTTTGTGGAAGGCATGTAGTCAACTCTTTTGATATCTCTATCCAATAAAAAGGAGTAAAACAGAAGATGTCCATTTCTTAAGTAATCTGGTACATTTTACTTTTCACCTATTAATGTAACAGTAAAATGACCATTTGATGAAAATCCAAATATGTTTAACCTCTTTGTGATGCTCAACATTCCCTGTATGTGGTCATGTCAAGGGCTTCTAGGGCTTCCAGGGAAAAGGCATGCAGAAATAGAGCAGTCTCGCCACTACAGGGCATGCTCCTACTGCCCTGTAAGACCTTGTTACAGCTAACATACAGGGGTACCACAGCCATCAGAAAGGGGTTAAAGAAACCAAAAATCCATTGGAATGTCATCTGTAAACAGAAGAAAAGTCATATACATGTATACATCAAGTAGCTATTGTAAATATATTTAACTGCTGATGTATTATTCTTGTGTAGTCACTCAAATTAGTGTCTTACCAAGGAATAACTCAGAGAACAAAGATTTGCATCTAGTCACTAACTGTTTATCAACCTAACTGAACTTGTTACCATATTCTATATGCAAATTAACAAACACATCACATGACATGTTAATAACATTACATCTCTCTTTTTATGAAATCTTAGAATATCACATTTATATTTTGTTATAGGTCCAGAATGTTTCTAGGTTTCACCATACGACCAGAACATGTGAATTGAAAACCTGCTGTGCATGATTCAGCATTATCAGTATCTTCGTTCAGTTGTTCTGGTATTGCATGTGTATTTGTGGTTGTGCTGGGGTTCTCAAAAGGTTGGCTCAAGTGCTTGTAGTTGCGGTTATTTCGTTTCCATCAGGTGTCGTCGGTTGCGACGGAGAACTTGATCATCACTAGTGCGGAGGAGGTAAGATCTTTTGTGTCTGCAGGCTGCAGAATAGTGGCAGGCACCCATTGACCACTGGCTTGCTGAAAACAAATAGTATTTTCTTGTGTCAATGTGGACAAAGGCTGTGCAGTGCGATTATAGTAATGTCTTTGTTTAGCTTGTTTATATTCTCTTTGGCACGCACACATTTTTGATCAACTACCTGAGGCTGCAGTTCCCCAGTTGTAGGCAGGATAGAATGTATACATCTACTCATGAGAAATTGTGAGGGAGACTTGAATCCGTCAACAGGGGTATTCCAGTGTTCCAGCAGGCTGAGGTATGGATCCTTTCCTTCAGCTTTTGCTTTGTTTAGTATGGTCTTTGCTGTTTGCTTTGCACTGTCTTTTCTGCAAGACCATTGCTTTGTGGATGGTGGGGACTAGATGTTACATGTGCAAAGTTCCAATTAACTGCAAAGTTTTCAAAGTCACATGATTTATATTGCGGACCATTAACTGAAATTACCTTTTCAGGTATACCATGTCTTGCAAATATAGCCTTTAGCTTGCGGATTATGGTCGCTGATGTGGTTGAGTGGAGTCTTTCCAATTCAAAAAATCTGCTGTAGTAATCATCAGCTATTAAGTAGTCCTGACCATTTCATTGTTGCAATGATTTGCCATGGACACTCTGGAATCTGATGAAAGATCATGGGCTCTTTAGGGTTACACTTTCGGCGTTCTAGGCAGGTAGGGGATTTTTCTACCATATCCTCAATTTGTTTGTTCATTCCTGGCCAAAATAAGATGTGTCTGACCCTTTGCTTACTCCTCTCAATTCCCATATACCTAGTATGTATATGCTCTAGCATGTTTGGCCTCAGCACACCTGGGACAACGATTTTCTTGCCTTTGAATAGGATCCTTTCAATCTCTGACATTTTATCTCTGTGATTCCAGTATTCAACAAGGCTGGAAGGACATCTTTTCCTTACATCAGGCCCCCAGATTTAGTGATGTTTTTCAGCATAATGAGTTGAGGATCTTGTTCTGTAGCTGTTCGAATGTCAGTCAGTTTCCTGTCACTAATAGGGAGATTGGTTATGACTGTGTAAATCTGTGCATCCATTCCTTCATTTAGTGATTTAAGTCTGTATGGTATTGGTTTCCTGGACAGGGTGTCGGCTATTGGAATATCTTTTCCTGAACGATGTACTATTTCAGTGTCATACCTCTGTAACTGCAAGATCATTCTCTGAAGGAGTGGTGATGCAGCTGCAAGAGGTTTCTTCATTATTGGTATTAAAGGTTTGTGGTCAGATTCAACAACAATCTTTCTGCCATAGACATACGTATGAAAACGCTTGCATCCAAAGACCACAGCATATAACGCCTTCTCAATTTGAACATAGTTTTCTTCTGTTGGTGTGAGAGATTTAGAAGCATAGGCAATTGGCTTACCTTCTTGGAGCAATACGGCACCTAGGCCACTCTTTGATGCATCAACCTGCTGACAGAGCTCTCTTCTAGGATTGTAGTAACATAGAATGGGACCAGGTTCCTTTGTAATCAGCTCTTTCATTTTGTCAAATGCTTTTTCATTTGTTTCGTCCCATACAAACTCATTTGTCTATTTTAGAAGCTAAGATAAGTTTGGTGGGAACTTGGACAGATAATTAACCATACCTAGGATGGTCTTCAGCTCTGACTTGTTCTTAGGAGGACACATATCTTTTATGGCATTGATCTTCTCTGGATCAGGTTTGATGCCTTCATATCTTAGCTTGTGCCCAAAATAACTGACCTCTGAGAAACATATCACACTTTCTCTGGGTTAAGGCGTACTCTTTTTTCACAGGTTCTCTTCAGTACGGCGTGCAAGTTTGCATCATGTTCCTCTTTTGTTTTTCCAAACACGAGTATGTCGTTAACAATGGTTGTCGATCACTTCCGGTGGGCGGGCTTAATGTGCAATCGCATCTAAGTGGAGCTCCGTGTAACAGAGCGAAAATCTGGTCCGTACAGCGCTTTTCGACCTGCCTGGCCCCACACAGCAGACTTTCCAGGTAGATGATATCCATGCCGGCCGTCTACCATAGTGTGCAGGACTATTTCCATAAGTTCTGGCCCCGGGAGCTCTGAAACGAACGGCGCAATAGACTCTGAGATGCCATCTTGGATTAGCTAATGCTGCAGCTTGCCACGAAGCGGTTCCCGCCACCACGCTGTATATATGCATCCTTCATAATGGTTGGGGTGACCTCTGAACCCTACATAATGGATGTATCTTCAGCTAAAGTCTCAAACACGGACTACATTTTAAAAGACATAAGAGACATACTTCTACCTAAGTTGGATCGGCTCCTTTCTTCGTGCACGGAGCTATGCACAAAAGTGAAAATGGCAGAGCAACCTCTCTATAAAAAGAAGTCCTCCCCTGATCAACACAACCCTGCTCCGCAGAATATACCAGACAACAGTATATCTTACCCACGGGACATTGATTGCGGACCCATGAAGACAGCTTCATTACTAGCTGAAAGAAACGACAGCAATATTGGCGACTGGATGCAACTTCTCTCTATCTGGGTGTGTCAGAGCTAACTATGGATCCACTCTTTGAATCTGCAACGGGCCCATTACCGCAGTGTCCTCCCAGGATTCGACTGCTGATGCATGCCTCAGAGATGTCCCTAAAATCCTCCTCATCACTCACCCTAACTCCGGATATGGCTCTTAATATAATTGTAGAGTAGTCAATTTCCTACAATACCTCTGAATTCAGATCAACAGCAATTACAACCCTTCTTCATACAGAGGGAGCAGCCCTAAAACAGGGTTAAGTGGCTCATTGATCAGTAACTTGCTCAATTACATGCCCTACATTACATATGAAGTCTGGCACGGACAATGTGTGGATGTCGTGTTTGGCTCATGGCTTGACTCTCTTAAAAATGGGATTGGTTGAGACATGACTTGTGAGTTCGGCATACAAAAAAGCCCATATTATGTAACTGGAAGCTAAGCACTTTGGTTGTTGATGTTATTTTGTTTATCGTTATCGTTTACATTGCAGTATGTTTTCTTATTTATTTATTTATTTTTAAAAAAATATATTTTTATATATCCAGTCTTATCAATGTTAGAGCCCATGTTGCTTGTATATATAAGCTTGGAACCTTGTATTTACTCAGATAGTGGATGTACTGCTCGTTAGAAGCATTCTGCTTTTTATTATATTCTAACAGCTGACAATTTGACCCTTTTTAATACTACGCTTACCAGCCATATCATTGGGAAAGTACAACACCTTAGCAAGTTGTTGGTTAGTATATTCCCACTAACAAGATCCCAAATTGTGTTTATAGTTTTATTTGTCTCGTAATCTTAAGTAGCCTACATCTCACTCACCCGGGTCTACTAACAACACGACCCCTCCTAATATTACTTTTATTAGACATACCTGTGTAGAGTATAAGGTCTCTGTGAACTTTTGTTTAATACCTATCCATATAATACCTGTTCATCTACAGTCTTCTGCCTAACCTCAGAGCCGCATATGTCTTGATATTCTAAGTGGCCTATGTACCATACATATTCATAGGGGTTTATTATGCAAAGGCAAACCTTTTTGTTAGTGATTAATACTGATTATGAGGGTTTGTTACAGACCGCAGTGCTTCATGGTCTTTAATTAACGCAACCAATTATCCTTGCAGTTTACTTAGTTTTCCGTATAGCACAGTACTCTACAACAGTGCCAGGCTACAATGTCCATATTTATGCTAACACTTCTATAAACGCAACTCGCTGAATAAATGATAGCCATTTTGACTCTGGTTTCTAGTGGCAAAAGCAAAGCTTTCATTTACTATAAAAATAAACGCACACTAATGCAAAATGCTGTTTGGACCTTGAAATTTTTATCCCAAATTGTTTCAAGAAGTAAACTCCTTTTCAATCCCTAAACTCTGAACATAAGTTGACGCCATGGCTAATGTATTCCCACTCATTTCCTATGTTGAACAGGATTGCAGTATTTACAAAAGCCAAGGTCAAATATCTCACTTAAATAAACTAAACTGTCTCACACTGGTAGCTATAACTCCTCACTATTATAGTATATTCAGCTTGGATGTTTTACCAGCCCATTCAAATAGTTATTCTTAATGAGACCTGAGCATTTCAATGTCAGTCAATGCTCCCCTCCCTATACCTCGGGACTTCTGAATATTGAAACTTTGGTCAACATCATTACGAACATTAATGTCCTACATTAGCTCTTTTCCTGAAGTGTAGAGCCCAAGATATGATTTAAGCTACTCCGATGCTGTAATGTTCTCCTTGAGTTAATTATTGTTAGAGCTTTTATTTTATTTTTTATTTTTTATTCTAGGTTGAGGTTATTTAAGTTAAGTTAGTTTAAATAGAACAAAATCCCAACATTGTGGTACAAGCGCATATCTGTTGGAGTGCTCGATAATACATTGAATACTCTCCAACTTAACTCAATTGAGCTCTTTATCTATACATAAATATATGCTAATGTATGATGCATTTTTTTTATTGTCCTGGTTTTGTTTTCTGTTTTTCTCTGCCTCTAACTCACCCTGCGAGGTGTGATGAAGATACAATATGTATGATTGTACCCTTTGTTGGTTATAAATAAAATTTAAAAAAAAAAACAATGGGTATCAATCCCTCAAGTAAGTAAATAAGTCTCATCAACCTTTCTATGAAATTCGTCTTGAGCTGAAATCAGTCCAAAGGGTAAACTGATAAATTTGTATCTTCCGGCCACTGTATTAAATGTTGTTAGCTTGGATGATTCTTCTGAGAGTTTGATCGCCTAGTATCCAGATTTTGCATCCAGTACACTGAAGAATTGTGCTCCAGCAAGTTTTGGGGTGATGTCATCCAAAGTTAGAAGAGGGTAATGTGGCCTCTTGATTGCTTTATTCAAGTCTCTGGAATCTAAACAAACCCTAAGTTTTCCTGTGCAGGGTTTTTCCACAACTACCAGGGCATTGACCTAGTCAGTGGGTTCAAGCACTTTCACAATAACCCCTGATTTTTCCATATTGTCTAGCTCCTCCTTGAGGTGACTAAAAAGCAAGAATTGAATCCTCCTGGGTGGGTATACAACAGGGACGGCTGTGGGGTGTAGGTGTATAGTGCATTCACCTGGAAACTGTCCAATGCCTTGAAAAACATCAGAAAATGCCTGTGTTATAGCACAGGGTTTATCTACATCTGCGCATACTGAGAAGACAAGCTTATTTAACCCCATGTCTAGACATGCTCTCAAACCAAGTTTAGAGAGGGCATGTGTTTTCATAATGTAGAATTCAAACACAGTTTTGGTGTCTTTATATTTACATTTTAACTGACAGGTCCCTTTAACATCAAGTGGCTCACCACCATAGCCTGTAAGACGGCGTGTTGGGGGCTTCATTGCTACAGTACTGATGAGATTTTTAAATCTGTTGGTAGGAATTATGTTTACCTGAGCACCAGTATCTAATTTAAATTTGACTTTATCTGCTTGTGTACCTAACTCAATTTCTGCGAAAACCTGTTCACATTCTATGTCTTTGTGCTATTTGTAAACTGCATCAATAAACAGTTAATCCAGCTCTTCAATATTTGTGTTTTGAACTGTATGTACAGTTTTACGTGTATCTGGCGGCCTTGACTTACATGCCTTTGCAAAGTGGTTAAATTTATTGCATATTTTGCACTGACGTCCTTTTGCAGGGCACGTGTCTTCCTGGCTATGTTGAAGAGCACAACGACTGCATAGCCTGTCTTTAGTGATGCTCCTGTCACTTCCTTTCACAGTTGTCCAAAGCGTTTGCTGGGCTGGTGCTGATTTTTTACTAAACACTGCATGAGCTGACTGGCTCTGGGTTGCCATTGCACGTGAGTTTATTGTCTTAAGCTGCTCTTGTGCCATTTCATGCGATCGCTCTATATCATGGGCTTTTTCAAGTGTCAGATCAGCACCCTGATTAAGTAATTTCTATCTGACTTTTGGAGAATTAGTGCCAAAAACAATGCAGTCTCGTACCATCTCATCACTGTTAACATACCCACAGTCTTTTACAAGCAATTTAAGCTCTGTTACAAATTGTTCAAATGTCTCTTGTTCCCCCTGCATTTTTTCATGAAACTTGTATCTTGCAAAGATTGGATTAGCTTTGGGCATAACATATTCCTCAAATTTGTCATAATAAGACTTCAACTTTTTAGACTCTTCAAACGTTAATGTTTGAGTATTATAAACATCTCTCCCTTTTTCACCTACCCAGAGAAGCAAGTAGCTGCACAAGGTTTCCTCAGGCTTGTCACAGAGAGGGCCAGAGAATATGAGCTGTACATGCTGGTGAAATCTCCTCCATGCATCTGCTAAATTGTTTAAGTCCCAATCCATCTGTAGCATAGACACACTGGATACATCCATTTTGCAGGAAGAAACCAGCTTCTGACACCATGTATTATTCTTGTGTAGTCATTTAAATTAATGTCTTACCAATGAATACCTCAGAGAACACAGATTTGCATCTAGTCACTAACTGTTTATTAGCCTAACTGAACTTTTTACCATATATGGTAGAAAGACCAACAACCAATCAACATTCTGTATGCAAATTAACAAACACATCACATGACATGTTAATAACATTACAGCTGATTAGCTCATTTGTTTACCCAGGGGTTAACTCCTGCTCACCTTTTAGTATACCAGTAATTTTGCTCTGTGCTTTTATGTCCAGTTTTCATCTTTTTTGATTCAGACAATTAAGCATTTATCATCATTACCTGAGCTCTGGGAGACGTGTACTCCGTTTTGTGTATATAATTATTATTTTTTTGTGTATTGAATAATTGTACACATTATCTGAGCACAATTTCGAATTTAGATAAATTCACAGTTCTAGGCATACAAGTTCACCCCTGTCTACTGCCTATTTAAATATATAGGATATGGCTTAGCATGCAGCTTTGTTTGCCTATTGAATTTGTGATTGTAGACTGATCCTGTATGTTAAATATGTGTGTGTCTCTCTCTCTCCTTAACATTTAGCAACTTGAGGGATAATTCTAGGCTGTTTTGTTCTTAATCTATCAGATTTTTTAAAAAAAATTTTAGGATTTGTTTTTTTTTAGTTGTAATTTAGATTTTTTCTTTTTTTCTTAGTGTTAGGTTTTTTAAATTTGTAATTTAGATATTTTAATTGGAAGAATTTTTTATTTTATTACAATAGTTATGTTAGGTTAATTTATAGTTTAATGTTAGGTTTATATTTATTTCACAGGTAAGTTTTTATTTATTTAAATAGAGTTATATTGTAATTTTAATTTAAAGTTAGGGGGCTGTTAGGTTTAGGGGTTATTAGTTTAATATAGTGTTTTGCGATGTGGGGGGCCGACGGTTTAGGGGTTAATAGGTTTATTTAGTGGCGGAGATGTGGGAGGCCGTAGGTTTAGGGGTTAATAACTTTATTATAGTGGCGGCGATGTCGGGGAGTGGTGGATTGGGGTTAATAGCTTTTATTAGTGTCGGCGATGTCGGGACGGTAGATTAGGGGTTAATAACTTTATTATAGTGGTGGCGATGTCAGGAGCAGCGGAATAGGGGTTAATAACTTTGATTAGTGTCGGCAATGTCGGGAGTGGCAGATTAGGGGTGTTTAGATTTGGGGTTTATGTTAGGGTTAGGTTTAAATGTCATTTTTTTCCCCATAGACATCAATGGGGTTGCATTATGGCGATCTCCATTCCGCGATCGCAAGTGTTAGTTTTTTTATATCATTCTCTCCCCATTGATGTCTATGGGGGAAAGCGTGCACGAGGACGTCAAAGCAGCCCTTGGATTTTGTGCGGTATGGAGCTTAACGCAACCATATCGCACGCACAAGGAGGCTTTTCAGAAACTCATAACGGCAGCACTATGGAGGGTTAAATAACGCAACTTTTGTTGCGTTCGATTTGCACCCTGATATTGCAAAACTCGTAATCTAGGAGTGTGTATATATAGAATCTTATAATGAAGTAAAGTTTATTTAAAAACATATTGGCTGTTATTAGGTGTATTACTATAATACAAGGTGATAGAACAATTTCACTACTACTTTTTATTAATTAGCTTGTTAATAAAACTTGGTTAAACTAAAATTTAAGACCAGAACATTTCTTCTTGTGATTCTGGGCGGATTGAAATCAACCCAATCCGATCCGATCGGGATGAATGACAGCCCCTGCTAGGGGCCGCCAGTCAGCAGGGGGTGGCATTGTATAATAAAAATATTAACCCCTAATCTGCCGCTCCGGAAATCGCCGCCACTAGAATAAACATATTAACCCCTAAACCGCCGTATTCCCGCCTCGCAAACACTAGTTAAATATTATTAACCCCTAATCTACTGTCCCTAACATCGCCACAACCTACCTACATTTATTAACCCCTAATCTGCTGCCCCCAACGTCGCCGCCCCTATATTATATTTATTAACCCCTAAACCTAAGTCTAACCCTAAACCCTAACACCCCCTAACTTAAATATAATTAAAATAAATATAAATAAAACCTACTAAATTATTCCTGTGTAAAACTAAATACTTACCTATAAAATAAACCCTAAACTAGCCACAATATAACTAATAGTTACATTGTAGCTAGCTTAGGGTTTATTTTTATTTTACAGGCAAGTTTGTATTTATTTTAACTAGGTAGAATAGTTACTAAATAGTTATTAACTACCTATTAACTATAATTAACTACTACCTAGCTAAAATAAATACAAATTGACCTGTAAAATAAAACCAAACCTGCCTTACACTAACACCTAACACTACACTACAATTAAATAAATTCCCTAAATTAAATACAATTACCCAAATTACAAAAACATACACTAAATTACAGAAAATAAAAAACAAATTACAAGATATTTAAACTAATTACACCTAATCTAGCCCTATCAAAATAATAAAACTAAATAAAAAAAAAACCCTAGCCTAAACTACCAATAGCCCTTAAAAGGGCCTTTTGCGGGGCATTGCCCCAAAGAAATCAGCTCTTTTACCTGAAATAAAAAATTCAAACAACCCCCTAACAGTAAAACCCACCACCCACACAACCAACCCCCCAAATAAAACCCTAACTAAAAAAACCTAAGCTCCCCATTGCCCTGAAAAGGGCATTTGGATGGACATTGCCCTTAAAAGGGCATTTAGCTCTATTGCTGCCCAAAGCCCTAACCTAAAAATAAAACCCACCCAATACACCCTTAAAAAATCCTAACACTAACCCCTGAAGATCCACTTACAGTTTTGAAGATCCGACATCCATCCTCAACGAAGCCGGGAGAAGTCCTCAACGAAGCCGTGAGAAGTCTTCATCCAAGCCGGGAGAAGTGGTCCTCCAGACGGGCAGAAGTCTTCATCCAGATGGCATCTTCTATCTTCATCCATCCGGTGCGGAGCCTCTTTTTCCAACGACGACTACCCGAAGAATGAAGGTACCTTTAAGTGACGTCATCCAAGATGGCGTCACTTAGATTCCGATTGGCTGATAGAATTCTATCAGCCAATCGGAATTAAGGTAGAAAAAAATCCTATTGCCTGATGCAATCAATCTGTGCATATGGAAGGGGGGTGAGTCCAAACTCATTGAATTTGTACAAATACTCAACAACAACAATCAGCAAGTCACATTATCAGTAGAATATGACAAAAAAGAAATAGATTTTTTAGATTCAACTCTTTACATTATAGATGAAAAAATCCACAGTAAAACATACTTTAAGAAGTGTGACACTAACACTTACATTAGACATGATAGCTGCCACCATCCTAACTGGCTAAAGTCAGTACCAAAAAGCCAATTCCTACGAATACTCAGGAACTGCAGCAATATAGATGATTACGAACAACAATCAAGAATACTTAAAGAAAGATTCATACAAAAGGGATATGACCAAAAAGCTTTAGAACAAGAAAGAAAAGAAGTTGGAAATAAAATAAGATCAACTCTGTTAGAAAACAAACATAAAATTGAGACCTCATTTAATAATAATTTCCCTAAATTTGTGACCACATTTAATGTAGAACATCATACAATCAAAAAAATTATACAAAAGCACTGGCACATTATAAAGGAGGATGAATATCTAGGACCTATAATTCTAGCTAAACCCACAGTTATCTTCAGAAAAGGACAACATTTTAAACAAAAATTAGCTCCCTCACTGATAAAAGGCATAGCCTCCAAAAAAACCTTTACAAATAAGTAACATGACAGGCTTCTTCACTTGCGGCAAATGCAAAGGTTGTAACTACACCAGAAGAACACACAAAACATTTGACTCCACAGCTACGGGAAAATTTTTTGAAATAAAAGAATTTATTACTTGCAAAAGTAAAAATGTGATATACTTGTTGCAATGTGGCTGCAAAATCCAGTATTTAGAACAAACGTCCATATTTTTAAAAACAAGAATCATGGAACATCAAAATAAAATAGAAAAGAATCATGATGACCATGGAGTGCCGCTACACTGCAAAAAATGTGAATATTTCACAAAAGAATCCTTTCTATGGATAGGAATTGAGAAGGTTGGACTTCATTGGAGGGTTGGTAATCTGGCGAAACAACTAGATCAAAGAGAATTAAAATGGATACATACACTTAGAACATATGCCCAATGGGGTCTAAATAAGGACACAAAAATTGCTGCCTTTGTCTAAAAAAATTCTTAACATATGAAAGGGGGGCAAAATAAATGATAAATTCAAAATGTGAAAATATGGGGCCTAAATAAATCAGTAACAATTTTTGCTCTTGTTGAGGTGAATACTTATATTCGTGAACGGAGTTTAACTTACTCTGTTCACGAGTACAAGGACACAAAAAATTGCTGTTTTTGTCTTAAAAACCTTCAACATATGAAAGGGGGGCAAAACAGATGACAATTTATAATGTGTTCCTAAGAAGAAAAAAATGGGGCCCAAAAAAAACCAATAATTTTTTTTTTAAAGTGAATATTGAAAAAACATTAGTACATGAAAGGGGAAAAAATAAATATGTATTTATATAGACATTTCATTTTATATTATCACACTTAATGTATATATATATATATATATATATATATATATACATATATTGTACAAAAGAATATAACTCACATTTAATTTCAAGAAATTATACGCAACATACAAGTTGCTGCGTTAATATTTAACATTCAATAAGTATAGAAGTCTTTTTAGAATACTGATGTTTAATTATACAAAGTATCTATTCTAACTTGTAACAAATTTCTAAGTGGCAATTTATTCTACCTCCTCTAAATATTTGGAAAAGTAGAATTTATATGAGGAACTTTGTATCTGTGAATAACACTTATGTCTCTTTATTTTGAAAAAAAAAGGTAATCAACATCACTATATCAGAAACTGATTTTCATTGGACATTCTATAACATGTGATCCTCACTGATATATCAGACCTGAATGGGAACTTAAAATAGAGAACTACCTGAAAGGGAACTACAAATCATCATTATACCAGAAACTGAATCTCATTGGATAACCTATAACATGTGATCTTCACTGACATACCGGACCTGAAAGAGAACTTAAAACAGAGAACTACCTGAAAGGGAACTACAAAACCGGCGAAAATGATGATATCTACAGAAATATTATATTGTAAAACAAACTTATAGTTTCTAATACAATTAATAATGTTTTTTATGTTCTTTTAGATGTTTATTTTAAATTTGCAACTGAAATTTTGAATCAGGTGTAAACCTGCTCTCCTCCAATGGGGAAGCAGGTAGCGTTACTGATATGTATTTAAAGGCCGCCTGTGCAGCGGAAAGTTATGCTTTGGTATGTAAAGCACTTTTATTGCTCTTGAGAAAGACGGCTGGGACCGTTGAAACGCGTTGAGCCAAATAAAGACACACTTTTTTACTGAATCTGTGATATTGTCTTTTCATATTGGGAAGGAGCCGGTAACCTGCAATATACACTGTGAGTAGATATTCACCTTTGTATGGTGTATTGCCTGATTTTTCAGCACCACTATTTTGTACCTAGAGTTATACAACCAAGGAAGGAAAGGAAGACACCAACGACTGATACAAGTTTGCACTTAGCTGAACCAGCACCTCCAGCTAGCACACCTGAACTTCAATCCTATTGGCTGATCCAATCAGCCAATAGGATTGACCTGGCATTCTATTGGTTGATTGGAACAGCCAATAGAATGTGAGCTCAATCCTATTGGCTGAGTGGATCAGCCAATAGGATTGAAGTTCAATCCTATTGGCTAATTGCATCAGCCAATAGGACATTTTCTACCTTAATTCCGATTGGCTGATAGAATTCTATCAGCCAATCAGAATCTAAGGGATGCCATCTTGGATGACTTCACTTAAAGGTACCGTCCTTCGTCGGGTAGTCGTCGTTGGAAGAGGATGCTCCGCGCTGGATGTCTTGAAAATGGACCCGCTCCACGCCGGATGGATGAAGATAGAAGATGCCGTCTGGATGAAGACTTCTGCCCGTCTGGAGTACCACTTCCCCCGGCTTGGATGAAGACTTCTACCGGCTTCATTGAGGACTTCTCCCAGCTTCGTTGAGGATGGATGTCGGATCTTCAAAACTGTAAGTGGATCTTCAGGGGTTAGTGTTAGGATTTTTTAAGGGTGTATTGGGTGGGTTTTATTTTTAGGTTAGGGCTTTGGGCCGCAATAGAGCTAAATGCCCTTTTAAGGGCAAAGCCCATCCAAATGCCCTTTTCAGGGCAATGGGGAGCTTAGGTTTTTTTTAGTTAGGGTTTTATTTGGGGGGTTGGTTGTGTGGGTGGTGGGTTTTACTGTTGGGGGGGTTGTTTGCATTTTTTTTCGGGTAAAAGAGCTGATTTCTTTGGGGTAATGCCCCGCAAAAGGCCCTTTTAAGGGCTATTGGTAGTTTAGTTTAGGCTAGGGTTTTTTTTTTAATTGGGGGGGGGGGGTTGATAGGGCTATTAGATTAGGTGTAATTAGCTTAAATATCTTGTAATTTGTTTTTTATTTTCTGTAATTTAGTGTGTTTTTTTTTTGTAATTTAGGTAATTGTATTAAATTTATTTAATTGCATTTAATTTAGGGAATTTATTTTATTGTAGTGTGGTGTTAGTGTAAGACAGGTTAGGTTTTATTTTACAGGTCAATTTGTGTTTATTGTAGCTAGGTAGTTAGTAAATAGTTAATAACTATTTAGTAAATATTCTACCTAGTTAAAATAAATACAAACTTGCCTGTAAAATAAAAATAAACCCTAAGCTAGCTACAATGTATCTATTAATTATATTGTAGCTAGCTTAGGGTTTATTTTATAGGTAAGTATTTAGTTTTAAATAGGAATAATTTAGGTAATAATTGTAGGTTTTATTTATATTTATTTTAATTATATTAAAGTTAGGCGGTGTTAGGGTTAGGGGTTAATAAATATAATATAGTGGCCGCGACGTTGGGGGCGGCAGATTAGGGGTTAATAAATTAAGGTAGGTTGCGGCGATGTTAGGGACAGCAGATTAGGGGTTAATAACATTTAACTAGTGTTTGCTAGGCAGGAGTATGGCGGTTTAGGGGTTAATATGTTTATTCTAGTTGTGACGATGTCCGGAGCGGCAGATTAGGGGTTAGTAACATTATGTAGGTGTCGGCGATGTTGTGGGCAGCAGATTAGGGTTTAATAAATATAATGTAGGTGTTGGCGATGTTTGGGGCAGCAGATTAGGGGTTCATAAGTATAATGTAGGTATTGGCGATGTCCGGAGCGGCAGATTAGGGGTTAATAAGTATAATGTAGGTGTCGGCGATGTTGGGGGCGGCAGATTAGGGGTTAATAAGTGTAAGATTAGGGGTGTTTAGATTCGGGTTCATGTTAGGGTGTTAGGTGTAAACATAAATTTTCTTTCCCCATAGGAATCAATGGGGCTGCGTTACGGAGCTTTATGCTGCTTTATTGCAGGTGATAGACTTTTTCTCAGCCGGCTTTCCCCATTGATGTCTATGGGGAAATCGTACACGAGCACGTACAACCAGCTCACCGCTGACTTAAGCAGCGCTGGTATTGGAGTGTGGTATGGAGCACAATTTTGCTCAGCGCTAACTTTTTGCCTGATAATGCTGGGTTTGTAAAAACCTTTAATACCAGCGCTGTAGGTAAGTGAGCGGTGACAAGTTAGTACCGCACCCCTCATAACGCAAAACTCGTAATCTGGCCGTTAGGAATCTATTTGTCTTCTTCACCAGAAAACTGGTATAAAGATAACATAGTAAAGATCTTGAACAGCTGTATTGACAACTTAAAAAGCTGGTCCAGCTTTCCCCTTTCCCTTTCAGGTAGAGTAGCAGTATACAAGATGTGTATTCTCCCAAAGATATTATGCACTTTACAAATGTTACCCTTATTGATTAAACATCAAGATCTTAGAAATTTTACAAAAGCACTACCACAATATTTATGGCAGGGAAGAAAACCCAGGATTAAATTATGGAAACTTTACCTTCCTTATACTAGAGGAGGTTTAGCATTACCTAATCTATTAATTTACAATTATGCCACCTTAAGAAGATACCCGCTAGATTGGTTATTCCACTTTAATAAATATACAGAACACTCCTTAGATGAAAGATTGTGCAAACCCCTTGCATTGGAATTTGTTTTACATGCATCTAATAAAGAACGAGGGAAGATAGTATGTCAACAACCAATGTTTAGAGATATTTTTAAGGCATGGGGAGCCTTTATGAAAATACTAAATGGCTACCATTAGTAGGGAATACACAATTCCTACCAGGCCTAAAATATAATATATTTCAACGGTGGAGAGAACTTAGGCTAACCAACTTGGGACATTTGTGCAATTCTAAAATTTAAAAAATCCTCAAATTTGAGGAAATTCAGGAATTATATCATGTTCCAAGTAAAGACATCTTTCAATTCATGCAAGCGAAAACAAAATTTATGCTTACCTGATAAATTTATTTCTCTTGTGGTGTATCCAGTCCACGGATCATCCATTACTTGTGGGATATTCTCCTTCCCAACAGGAAGCTGCAAGAGGATCACCCACAGCAGAGCTGTCTATATAGCTCCTCCTCTAACTGACACTACCAGTCATTCGACCGAAGACAAGCAAGAGAAAGGAGAAACCATAGGGTGCAGTGGTGACTGTAGTTTAAAAATAAAACACACCTGCCTTAAAATGACAGGGCGGGCCGTGGACTGGAAACACCACAAGAGAAATAAATTTATCAGGTAAGCATAAATTTTGTTTTCTCTTGTAAGGTGTATCCAGTCCACGGATCATCCATTACTTGTGGGATACCAATACCAAAGCTATAGGACACGGATGAAGGGAGGGACAAGGCAGGTGCTTAAATGGAAGGCACCACTGCCTGCAAAACCTTTCTCCCAAAAATAGCCTCCGAAGAAGCAAAAGTATCAAATTTATAGAATTTTGAAAAAGTATGAAGTGAAGACCAAGTTGCCGCCTTACAAATCTGTTCAACAGAAGCCTCATTCTTAAAAGCCCATGTGGAAGCTACCGCTCTAGTAGAATGAGCTGTAATCCTTTCAGGAGGCTGCTGGCCAGCAGCCTCATAAGCTAAGCGTATTATACTCCTTAGCCAAAAAGAACGAGAAGTTGCTGAAGCCTTTTGGCCTCTCCTCTGTCCAGAGTAGACAACAAACAATGCAGATGTTTGACGAAAATCTTAAAGCACGAACCACGTCAAGATTGTGTAAAAGACGTTCCTTCTTTGAAGAAGGATTAGGACACAGTGACGGTACAACAATCTCCTGATTGATATTTTTATTAGATACCACCTTAGGTAGAAAACCAGGTTTGGTACGTAACACTACCTTATCGGAATAAAAAATGAGATAAGGAGAATCACATTGTAAAGCAGATAACTCCGAAACTCTTCGAGCCGAAGAGATAGCTACTAAAAACAAAACTTTCCAAGATAAGAGCTTAATATCTATGGAATGCAAAGGTTCAAACGGAACCCCTTGAAGAACCTTAAGAACTAAATTTAAACTCCAAGGCGGAGCAACAGGTTTAAACACAGGCTTAATTCTGACTAAAGCCTGACAAAACGCCTGCACGTCTGGAACCTCAACCAGACGTTTGTGCAAAAGAATAGACAGAGCAAAAATCTGTCCCTTTAAGGAACTTGTTGACAAACCCTTCTCCAATCCATCTTGGAGAAAAGATAATATCCTAGGAATCCTGACCTTACTCCATGAGTAACCCTTGGATTCACACCAATGAAGATATTTACACCATATCTTATGATAGAATTTCCTGGTGACAGGCTTTCGCGCCTGTATTAAGGTATCAATGACCGACTTGGAGAAAACACGCTTTGATAAAATCAAGCGTTCAATCTCCAAGCAGTCAGCCGCAGAGAAATTAGATTTGGATGGTTGAAAGGACCCTGAAGTAGAAGGTCCTGTCTCAGAGGCAGAGTCCATGGTGGAAAGGATGACATGTCCACCAGATCTGCATACCAAGTCCTGCGTGGCCACCAGGTTGAAGGACCAAGGTGCTGCTAGAGCATCTATCAGCGCTGCCTTGGGATCCCTGGACCTGGATCCGTAACAAGGAAGCTTGGCGTTCTGGCGAGACGCCATGAGATCCAGTTCTGGTTTGCCCCAACGTTGAATCAACTGTGCAAACACCTCCGGATGGTGCTCCCACTCCCCCGGATGAAAAGTCTGTCGACTTAGAAAATCCGCCTCCCAGTTCTCTACTCCTGGGATATGGATAGCTGATAGATGGCAAGAGTGAATCTCTGCCCAACGAATTATCTTTGAAACCTCCAACATCGCTAGGGAACTCCTTGTTCCCCCTGATGGTTGATGTAAGCTACAGTCGTGATGTTGTCCGACTGAAATCTGATGAACCTCACTGCCGCTAGCTGAGGCCAAGCCTGAAGAGCATTGAATATTGCTCTTAGTTCCAGAATGTTTATCGGAAGGAGAGCCTCCTCCTGAGTCCATGACCCCTGAGCCTTCAGAGAGTTCCAGACTGCCCCCCAGCCCAGAAGGCTGGCATCTGTTGTTACTATTGTCCAATCTGGCCTGCGGAAGGTCATACCTTTGGACAGATGGACTCGAGATAGCCACCAGAGAAGAGAATCCCTGGTCTCTTGATCCAGATTTAGTAGAGGGGACAAATCTGTGTAATCCCCATTCCACTGACTGAGCATGCAGAGTTGCAGCGGTATGAGATGTAGGCGGGCAAACAGCACTATGTCCATTGCCGCTACCATTAAGCCGATTACTTCTATACACTGAGCCACCGAAGGGCGAGAAGTAGAATAAAGAACACGGCAGGAATTTAGAAGTTTTGACAACCTGGCCTCTGTCAGGTAAATCCTCATTTCTACAGAATCTATCAGAGTTCCCAGGAAGGAAACTCTTGTGAGAGGGGATAGAGAACTCTTCTTTTCGTTCACTTTCCACCCATGAGACCTCAGGAATGCCAGAACAATGTCCGTATGAGACTTGGCAATGTGGAAATTCGACGCCTGTATCAGAATGTCGTCTAAGTAAGGGGCTACTGCTATGCCCCGTGGCCTTAGGACCGCCAGAAGTGACCCCAGAACCTTCGTAAAGATTCTTGGTGCCGTAGCTAACCCAAAGGGAAGAGCCACAAACTGGTAATGCCTGTCTAGGTAGGCAAACCTGAGAAACCGATGATGATCTTTGTGTATCGGAATGTGAAGATAAGCATCCTTTAAGTCCACGGTAGTCATGTATTGACCCTCCTGGATCATAGGTAGGATGGTTCGAATAGTCTCCATCTTTCTTGGGAACCACAAATAGATTTGAATAGAATCCTTGCCCCTGTTCCTACTTTGGAACTGGGTGGATCACTCCCATAACTAGGAGGTCTTGAACACAATGTAAGAATGCCTCTCTCTTTATCTGGTCTGCAGATAATTGTGAAAGATGAAATCTTCCTTTGGGGAAGAAGCTTTGAAGTCCAGAAGATATCCCTGGGACACAATTTCCAACACCCAGGTATCCTGGACATTCCTTGCCCAAGCCTGGGCGAAGAGAGAAAGTCTGCCCCCTACTAGATCCATTACCGGGGCCAATCTTTCATGCTGTCTTAGAGGCAGCAGCAGGCTTCTTGGCCTGTTTACCTTTGTTCCAAGCCTGGTTAGGTCTCCAGACCGGCTTGGACTGGGCAAAATTTCCCTCTTGTTTTGTATTAGAGGAAGATGATGCTGCGCTCGTCTTAAAGTTTCGAAAGGCACGAAAATTAATTTGTTTGGTCCTTAATTTGTTAGACGTATCCTGAGGAAGGGCATGACCTTCAGTAATATCAAAAATGATCTCCTTCAGTCCAGGCCCGAATAGGGTCTGCCCCTTGAAGGGAATAAATTGAGAAGCTTAGACTTTGATGTAACGTCAGCTGACCAGGATTTAAGCCATAGTGCCCTACGCACCTGAATAGCAAAACCTGAGTTCTTAGCCGTTAGTTTAGTTAAATGAACAACGGCGTCAGAAACAAATGAATTGGCTAGCTTAAGCGCTTTAAGCTTGTCAAGTATATCATCCAATGGAGTTTCTACCTGTAAGGCCTCTTCCAGAGACTCAAACCAGAAGGCCGCAGCAGCAGTGACCGGGGCAATGCATGCAAGAGGCTGGAGAATAAAACCTTGTTGAATAAACATTTTCTTAAGGTAACCCTCTAACTTTTTATCCATTGGATCTAGGAAAGCACAACTGTCCTCGACGAGGATAGTTGTACGCTTAGCTAGGGTAGAAACTGCTCCCTTCACCTTAGGGACCGTTCTATTGGAAACATTTTCTTAAAAATAGGAGGGGGAGAGAACGGTACGCCTGGTCTATCCCATTCCTTAGTAATAATTTCTGAAAACCTTTTAGGTATTGGAAAAACATCAGTGTAAACAGGTACTGCATAGTATTTATCCAATCTACACAATTTCTCTGGCACTATAATCGCACTATAATGGTGTCACAGTCATCCAGAGTAGCTAAAACCTCCCTGAGCAACACGCGGAGGTGTTCAAGCTTAAATTTAAATGTTGACATATCAGAATAAGGTTGAAGGATCTTCCCTGAGTCAGAAAAATCACCCACAGAAAGAAGCTCTCCTGCCTCAGCTTCTGCATATTGTGAGGGGATATCAGACATAGCTACTAAAGCGTCAGAGTGCTCTGTATTTTTTCTAGCCCCAGAGCTGTCTTGCTTCCCTTGTAACCCTGGCAGTTTGGACAATACCGCTGTAAGGGTATGATCCATAACTGCCGCCATGTCTTGTAAATTAAACGCCATGGGCGTGCTAGATGTACTTGGCGCCTCTTGAGCGGGAGTACCTTGAGCGGGAGTCAAAGGTTCTGACACGTGAGGCGAGTTAGTCAGCATAACTTCCCCCTTGTCAGTTTCCTCTGGTGATAAATTTTTTAAAGACAGAATATGATCTTTATAACTTAAAGTAAAATCAGTACATTTGGTACACATTTTAAGAGGGGGTTCCACAAAGGCTTCTGAACATAATGAACAAGGAGTTTCCTCTATGTCAGACATGTTTAAGCAGACTAGCAATGAGACCAGCAAGCTTTGAAAACACTTTGATAAATGTAAACAAGCAAAAAATAAAAACGGTACTGTGCCTTTAAGAGAAACAAATTTTGTCAGAAATTGAAAAAACAGTGATAAAAAGCAGTAAATCTTACGAAATTTTTACAGTGTGTATAATAGACTAACAGAGCATTGCACCCACTTGCAAATGGATGATTAACCCCTTAGTTTCAAAACCGGATCAAAAAAATGATATAAACGTTTTTAACAGTCACAACAAACTGCCACAGCTCTGCTGTGGCCCCAATAAAGTTTTATCACCAATATGTATAAAAAAACGTTTAAACACTTCCAGCAAATGTTTTATGTTTCAGTAATGTGAGAAAGTAATAAGAATATTACCTTTTACAGCAAGCATGATACTAGTCATTATTAAATCACTGCAATCAGGCTTACCTTAAATAAATCCAGTATTAACAGTATTTTCTAGCATATTCATTTCTCTAGAAAAATTAAAACTGCACATACCTCATAGCAGGAGACCCTGCACGCCATTCCCCCAGCTGAAGTTACCTCTCTCTTCAGTTATGTGTGAGAACAGCAATGGATCTTAGTTACAACCTGCTAAGATCATCAAAGACCACAGGCAGACTCTTCTTCTACTTTCTGCCTGAGGCTAAAATAGTACAACTCCGGTACCATTTGAAAATAACAAACTTTTGATTGAAGATAGACTAAATAAAAACACCACATCTCTAGCTACTTCCTATCTTGTCGAGAGCTGCAAGAGAATGACTGGTAGTGGCAGTTAGAGGAGGAGCTATATAGACAGCTCTGCTGTGGGTGATCCTCTTGCAGCTTCCTGTTGGGAAGGAGAATATCCCACAAGTAATGGATGATCCGTGGACTGGATACACCTTACAAGAGAAACATTATTTAAATTCAGTCATCCAAGCCAACCCAGACTCATTTTTTCAGAAACATCCACTTCTAGACCACCCTAAAAACAAGCTGGGGTCACTATCAGTCATTTATGAGATACTTTTATCCACATTCGAGCAAAGACAGATAGAGGAACTATATAGTAAATGGAAAGGCAATCTACCTATTTGTAGGGAGGATAACATCATACAAAAAAGTCTGGGGAATATACACAATTTAGATAGATCAATGGCAATGAAAGAGTCACATCTCAGGCTCATGCATCAAGACTATCTAACCCCTAAGAGGGTTCAGAAATGGAATAAAGAAATAGAAAACAAATGCATAAAATGCTCCACATAGAACCCAGACTTATTACACATGATTTATGAATGCCCTAAACAGCTACAACTATGGTCAAAGTTAGGACATTGGCTAACTTGTACTCTCAAAACAAAGATTTCAATAACAGCTGTAAATAAAATATTCCTCACTAAATCACCACTTTGGGGTCAGAATGCTAGATTTGTACAAGTAGTGATCCTGAAAATGAGAGCACTGATTTTTAAAAACTGGATTAATAGTAAACCTCTGAATGTTTATCAGCTTAAAAAAATGCACTGATGAGACATGCAGTATTAGAAGCATATGATTATAAAAAGTTCAACCTGAATAAAACTGAGAGATATATTAACTTTTGGGGGACCTTTATTGAATCTATGAGTGAAGAATATATAGAACAAATTAATCGGATTATAAAGATCTGAAATAAGTTGAGAAACTATCTCTGGGGACAGGTGGGGGGCTGGGAGGGAGGATAGACCCAACACCTTTTATATATATATATATATATATATATATATATATATATATATATACATCAAAACAAGCAGCACTCCAAAGGTCTTATATCCATATGTCACCTTTATTTACGTGAACGTTTTCGGGCTACAAAGAACCCGTCCTCAGACTTACAAGGCTATGTAAACTTACCACCACGCTGTGTTATATCCACCACCAAACAAACAATGAACTACGCTCTCCACGTTAGATGCGCCTCCCCTGCGAGTGACGTCATCCGCCGTGGCAACGTAACAGGGACTGAAATAAAATGAATACATTTAGACAACATTTTATTTAACACAGAAAAAAATGTGAATCAGATTACATGTCTGCAAAAGGAGGTACCCTGTGCCCACAGTCTGTGAAATGGTCTGACCCCCTATTACTGTATATATATAGTGACACTATTTAACCCCCCAGTACTGTATATAGTAAGTTAGTGACACAGTCTGTAATCTGCCGGTGAGATGGCCTGACCCTACCCGCCCAGTACTTTATAAAGTGACCACAGTAGTCAGTGACATGGTCCACCCCCCCATACTGTATATAGTGGTACTGTATAGTGACACTGTTTACCCCCTGCCCCCCCCATGCTGTAGTAACAAGGTCTGTAATTTGCTGATTCCACAAACATACACAAACACACATACATGAATAAATACACACACTGTCACATACATATATACACACACACACACACACACACACACACACCATACACAAACATAAACACCAATGGGTAAAACAGAAACACTAACCCCTGTAGTCATGTCACACTCACATGATATCAGTGCAGGCAGTGGTAGGTTAACGTTTTTTATTAAAAAAAAAATAATAAAAAAAAAAATATTTTTTTTTAAAGCTGGGCCCCCACCCTCAGGGGCCCAGTCGCACCTGCAACCTCTGCACCTCCTGTAGTTTTGTCCCTGCACTCAGCCCTTGTTAACATCTGGTAAGGGATCATGGTAATGTCTAACAGTTCAGAGGGATCAGGGCTAATATGAGTGGGATTTATGCTTTTATCACTTCTCCACAGTGAAAACTTAATTTGATAACTGAAGAAATAATTATATTATACAATATAAATAACTAACTAATTTATATGAAGAGAAAAATAAAGAAGTAGGGGGGGAGGGAAGGTCCTGTTGGGTAAAGGCATGAGGTTGAGAGGAACTATTACAGTATGTCACCTGCACCTGGTGGGGTATGGATCAAGGATTCCCAATAGAATTGGACATCCTGGAAGAAAGTCAAGTTTCCATTTCTATAGTATGAGTATTCCTCCAGTGAGAGGAGCTCAGAGGTATTGAGTATCTATTCTTGTAGTGTACGGATATGTGGTGTTTTCCATTTACGTGCGATCAGCAATCTTGCGCTGTTTAGACTAAATTGTAGCAGTTTCCATTTAATCTTACACAGTCTACCCTGTTTATAATGTGCGGTGGTTGGGGTTAATATGAATGAGTTTCCTATTATGCTTTTGAGGAAAGACTTGATATCCTCCCAAAAGGGAGATAGTAAGTTGCATTGCCACCATATGTGTGTCCTTGTGCCAGGAGACCCACAGGCCCTCCAGCAGGTAGCATCAGCATTGTGGTAGATGCGTTTATTTCTTTCAGATGTGAGGTACCAGTGAAATAGGATCTTATGGTTCAATTTAAGTATTCTAGGGGAGGATGAGGATTTGGAGGTATTATAGAATATATTCTGTCACTGCTCTTCAAAGATGGTAGTCCCAATTTCTGCTCGCCAATGTTAATTGAAAGGGGAGGGCAGTAGGGTAAGGGAGAAATCTAACATTTTTTTCACTGTCGATAAGGATCCCAAGGGCATCGACCCAGCCAAGCCTAGGCTTTAAAAGTTAGTTAGATCTCTAAACAGGTCGAATTTATGGGTTGATGTTCCTATTAAGCGTGTGAGCTGTGCATATTTAAGCCACGGAGGGAATACACGTCCGGCAATATCTGACAATTGTGATTGTGTCTTTAATTCCCTATTATTTAACAACCTGGCGAGCGGTATTGTGTGGTCTATTTCTTTGGGATATGATTCTTCAAAAATTATGCCTCCTGTGAATTCGACATTATAGGAAATCAGAATAATTTGGGAAATTGGGGAGGAGATTCCCTTAACCTTAATTTGTACCCAGGTTTTTGAAAAAGTAAGCATACAGTGGAGATATTCTAGCAAGGGGGGTTTAGCGGAATGTTTGATCCAACAAATGCGAACTATAGTGGGTGAGTTCAGGAGAAAATAATCTATAGAGGCCCACGCTTTAACGTTGGATTGAGCATGCCATTCTAGCACCCTTTGTAGCACCACCGCTCTATAGTATTAAAGTATAGATGGTAAACCCATGCCACCCATGCCAACCCAGTGGTTTCAAAAGAACCTTTTTATTAATGCAGGGTTTTAACACTTCCCCATATATAAGAGTTTAGCAGTGATTGTAATCTGAGTAGAGTATCTGAGGGAGGGTAGTCATTTTAATTGCCTGTATTTGGCCCCACCAGGACAAAGGCTTACCCTGCTAAGTGTCAAACTCTTTCTTAAAGGGACATGAAACCCAATTTTTTTTCTTTCGTGATTTAGAAAGAGCACGTCATTTTAAACAACTTTCTAATTTACTTCTATTATCTAATTTGCTTCATTCTCTTGATTTCACTTGCTGAAAAGCATAGCTAGATATGCTCAGTAGCTGCTGATTGGTTGCTGCACATAAAGGCCTTGTGTGATTGGCTCACACATGTGCATTGCTATTTCTTCAACAAAGGATATCTAAAGAATTGAGCAAATTAGATAATAGAAGTAAATTGGAAAGTTGTTTAAAATTGCATGCCCTATCTGAATCATAAAAGTTTAATTTTGACTAGACTGTCCCTTTAAGTTTATGTATAATGGGCATATAATTGTGTTTGAATAGTTTTCCACTTGAGGGGGTAAGATATATTCCTAAATATTTTGATTTTATCGTGGTTCAGTCTTTAGGGACAGAGTTTTTTTAGGGCTTCGAAATGATCCCTTTTTATATTGATGACCTCTGATTTTTGTGCATTGATGAGGAAATTGGAGTGGGTGCTAAATCCTTCTGGCTAGATTTTTGAGCGCCATTGTTTCAACAGTGCAAAACTAAAAAAAATCGCAATTTCACAATTTACAGAATGGCTATAATCCCATTATAGAAGATGGTGTAAATTGTGGCTGCTTTCTTCTACACAACATTAATTTCCCTCACTGTTCCTCTTGATTGTAGACCAAAATCTAGTAAAACTCCCAAAATACTTGAAACTCAATTATGTCAATTATTATTTTTTTTTTACACACTGTACAAAGGGTCCAATCTAAACAACAATAATGCAATATTTAGAGGTGCCAAATGGCTACTGTATTTGTCACTTTTGTTTCAGTTTCCAGTTTCCATCCTGATAACAAGAATTTATGATTTTTATCAAAAACTAAATCATGCCCAATGCCATTTTTAGGCTGAATCCATTTGGGATTGTCACCAATTGAAAAACACGCTGACAATGGCCTCGCTTCCATTGAGTCGTTAAAAATGGAGCCGTAAGCTACCGAAGCGGCCGACAGCTAAAAGTAATTTACGGCTGCATTTTAGTACCAGGTTTCCATTGAAAAGATTAGCGTGTTGCGCGCAGTCGCTCTTTTCGTGTAGCTGTAAGTTAACGTTGTGTTAACGCTTCCATCTGACGTCGGATTTCTTGAAAATCAATTAGTTGCTAAGGTAACCCGACCTTACGCTATAGAATTTACGTTTAACGTCCGTGCTTCTTACCTGTGATCGCCTCTCAAGAAAAATAAAAAAACACTTATCCATATTTTTAATAATCAAATACTATTTTCTAATATAATTATATTTAACACTTCATAAATATAAGTAATATTTCTTGCTGCCCTAGGCATAGGTCTAGTTTGCATTCTGTAGATATGTTCTTGCATATATTATTATATTTAAATATATACTGATATTTCTATTAGAATATAAGTTCAACTATTTCTATACATGAGACAACAATAAATATTACTTATAACAATTTATTTCTACATTAAAACACTTGCATTATTTGCAAGTTTTATAATTTCAATAGAAAATAGGTCTCAAAAAGCACAATTTTCCTCTTTTACACCTAGTTGAGCTGGGGGTAATATATCTCAATGTATCGACAGCCTCCGACAATGTATTAACGGTTAGCGCTTTCATTGGAAACCTGGTATAATTTATCGATTAACGGCTTCTATTACTTTCTATGGGACGCGAAGATCTTTTCGGCAGCCGAAGTCCGGCTGCCGATATCGAGGTATAACGCGCCATTGGAAACAGTCGATAAACGATATTGCTTCCGACAGCATATTTATCGGTTTGCGAGTGCACGCAAACTGAATTACGACTCAATGGAAGCGAGGCCAATATCGGTCAAACTGAAACCTCAATATCAGTAATCAATATTAAAAAGATTGTGATCTAGAACTCTGTGCCAAATGATCTTATGATCTCCAATCTGGCGAAATGATCTAACACATTTTGTTAGTCTTTTCAGTACTGTGAGCTAACTCAAAGACCTATTTATCTTACTATAAAGGGTTCAGGATATGAAGGAAAGACACATAGATTACAATATAATGTTTAACAAGAAAGCCCTAATTTCTCTCCATGCTGGTGAGTTTTCTAATCATCAGGCCTTTTGTGTTTAACCTTCTAACTGAACACATCTGGTAAACCAATGATAAGAGGCATATGTGTGTAGCCTCAACCTACCAAGCTGTGCTTTTCAACAAAGGACACCAAGAGAATTAAGTTAATCTGATGATATAATAGTAAATTGAAAGGTATGTGGAAATTCGATGCTCTAGATGAACCCTGAAATGTTAGTTTTAACTTTCATGTCCTCTTTAACAGCACAATTCTGCATAGTAGGTTGGATCAATAGCAGACAATTCCACAACTTAGTAACAAGTAACATAATGACAAGACCTCCGGATATGTTTGTACCCTCCTCATATTCATGGTTGAAATGAAGTGTTTGAACATTTTAAAAATGTTGAATAAAAAACAAACAAAACAAACCAAAGGCATTACTTGCACACATTTCATCATCAACATTGAATCAATTATTTGACATGTTTTTCTTTTTAATTGTCTGTAAATATTTTGTCAGTAGTAAATGAATTCTGGAAAAAATCCAGTTTCTTATAATTTTTCATTTGTTTACCCATTCCAGGTGAATTGGAAGTCAGATATTCCAGATTTCTAACATAATAACTCAATTCTACTGTAATGGATGGCCCTAGAAAAGGAAGCCAATTAAATCCCATTTTTGTTCCAAAATTGGGTAGAAATCATGGCCTGTAGTATGGGATTGATTGCATGATAAGTTTAAAGGTTTTGGTGAGGTGTAGGGTTAAAAACCTGTAAAAGGTTTTGTAGTAAGCTCCTTCACACCCATCAGAGTTTATTTCAGCATCTTGATCACTTGTGGACTATGACTGGTGTGGTGTCCCACGTAGTTCCCTAAAGATAGGATGCGTGACATTTCAGTGTTGCCATGGACCCCACAAAGAGACTTTATAAATATATATATATATATATATATATATATATATATATATATATATATATATATATATATATTGTAAAGATAGGTGGTCTCTCACTAACAGCATATGCCACATGCCAGGGTGCTAAGAGGGAATCACAGAGTTATTTAGACGAAGCACTCACTGGTCTTATCCAGTGTATCCAAACTTTATTCCTAAGTGACGTTTCGGGGTGATAACCCTTCATCAGACCAACGGTTGGTCTGATGAAGGGGTGAACACCACGAAACGTCACTAAGGAATAAAGTTTGGATACACTTGATAAGACCAGTGAGTGCTTCATCTAATTAAATCTATAGATATATAGTGACATATATAGTGACATATCTTTTGTAACCACTATCTTCCACAGCAATTGCAAGCAGGGAACAAGTTCAATTCAGTTTATGTCTTTATTTTCTTTCACACATAGTAGCAGCAGCAGTCTTTGCCCAGTGTGCACTTACTTGACAGGCAATCCATCTCTGCATTTTCATTCTTTAGCAATTCAAAGTACTAGAGTATACACAACAAAAATTCTGGTACTAACACAATGCATATCAGCCCTCTTGTCTGGGTAAATCTCTGCAGCCTAAAAACTGTTTCCATTTTAAAGCTTGTGTGCTACAGTCATTAGCCACAGCTGTGGTTAATTGGCTGAAAAAACAAAAACCTTGACTGGACCATAGTCCTTATGGTGGTGGAGTATTGACCCACCCTCCTCTCCGAATAATCTCTACTCAAGGAACTCAAAACACAATTTAATATTTTCCAAAACACAAACACACAATTCCTTATCTTAAAAAGGACATGAAACCCATTTATCTTTAGGAATCAGATATTGATTGTCCCCATATATTTTCCAGTTAATACTCCACTGGTTCCATAGAGCCCCACCTAAACAAGTAAATATATCAGTGAAAATGGAAGTGCATGGCACATAATGAAAATAATGACACAATACAAAAGAGCAATTAAACATTTATTCAAGTTTTAATTAAACTTTTTTTTAATTTTAATTAAAAAATTATCATCTTGATCTCATAGGTGTGAGCAACAGATTTCATTAGGGTGTGCACTGAGGGATTTATTTTCTTAGATGACAAAATACGTGAATAGAAAGGGCATTCATTTGAGATCTCATGCACTTTGCCCTACAAGCTTATTCTTGCACATTGCGAGAGCAGCGGTGCAGTGAGGGCAGAAGAGGCACTCAGGTTACTCTCTAAATCTTGTTTCTGGCAGATTGGATAGAGATGTGATTGCAAGTATTGAAGGTTCTGAGCCGCCCCAGGTAACTGTGGTGCACCAGGAAAATCTCCCAGGTGTATTTTTCAGCATAGTCTGGAGTTGGCTGCATGACATGACATACTCTTTGTACACACCTATGCTTGACCTTGTGTTATCACTTTTGCAATTAAAAGGACAAGAAACCCCAACATTTTCTTTAGTGATTTGGATAGAATATACAATTTTAAACAACTTTCCAATGTACTTCTATTATCAAATTTGCTTCATTCTATGGTCATCCTACTCATACTAGTGTAGGATATGTGCATATTCTTTTTCAACAAAGGATACCAAGAGAATGTAGTACATTTGAAAATAGAATTGAATTTAAAAGTGTCTTAAAATTATATGCTCTCTCTGAATCATGCAAGTTTGAATATGAATTTCCTATCCCTTTACGGTCATTAGTCACTGTAATTACTTTACAATTAAAAACATTTTAATGGGATGGATGGGCTTGATGAAGTGCTACTAATTTCCGAGCATCCGGTTTCATATAACTTAGCAGGAGTCTTAAATCACCATCGGCTAGATTTAGAGTTTTGAGGCCAAAGGGGTGCGTTAGCTACGCTGGAATTTAGAGTTCTCTGAAGGGCTGCGTTAGGCTCCAAAAAGGGAGCGTAGAGCATAATTTATCGCCACTTCAACTCTAAATACCAGCTTTGCTTACGGTAGCGGCTAGCTTGAAAAACGTGCTCGTGCACGATTTCCCCATAGGAAACAATGGGGCAGTTTGAGCTGAAAAAACCTAACACCTGCAAAAAAGCAGCGTTCAGCTCCTAACGCAGCCCCATTGTTTCCTATGGGGAAACAGTTTCTAAGTCTGCACCTAACACCCTAACATGTACCCGAGTCTAAACACCCCTAACCTTACACTTATTAACCCCTAATCTGCCACCCCCGCTATCGCTGACCCCTGCATTTTATTATTAACCCCTAATCTGCCGCTCTGGACACCTCCGTAACCTACATTATCCCTATGAACCCCTAATCTGCTGCCCCCAACGTCGCCGACACCTACATTATATTTATTAACCCCTAATCTGCCCCCCCCAACGTCGCTGCTACCTTACCTACACTTATTAACCCCTAATCTGCCGACCGGACCTCACCGTCACTATAATAAATGTATTAACCCCTAAACCGCCTCACTCCTGCCTCGCAAACCCTATAATAAATTTTATTAACCCATAATCTGCCCTCCCTAACATCGCCGCCACCTAACTGCAAGTATTAACCCCTAATCTGCCGACCGGACCTCACTGCTACTATAATAAATGTATTAACCCCTATAGCTAAGTCTAACCCTAACCCTAACACCCCCCTAAATTAAATATAATTTAAATCTAACGAAATAAATTATTTCTTATTAAATAAATTAATCCTATTTAAAGCTAAATATTTACCTGTAAAATAAACCCTAATATAGCTACAATATAACGAATAATTATATTGTAGCTATTTTAGGATTTATATTTATTTTACAGGCAACTTTGTATTTATTTTAACTAGGTACAATAGTTATTAAATAGTTATTTACTATTTAATAGCTACCTAGTTAAAATAATTACAAAATTACCTGTAAAATAAATCCTAACCTAAGTTACAATTAAACCTAACACTACACTATCAATAAATTAATTAACTAAACTACCTATAATTACCTACAATTAAATCAACTAAACTAAATTACAAAAAAACAAATAAACTAAATTACAAAAAAATAAAAAAAGATTACAAGAATTTTAAACTAATTACACCTACTCTAAGCCCCCCCAAAAAATAACAAAGCCCCCCAAAATAAAAAAATGCCCTACCCTATTCTAAAATAAAAAGTTAACAGCTCTATTACCTTACCAGCCCTTAAAAAGGCTTTTTGCGGGGCATGCCCCAAAGAAATCAGCTCTTTTGCCTCTAAAAAAAAGCATACAATACCTCCCCCAACATTACAACCAACCACCCACATTCCCCTAATCTAACCCACCCAAACCCCCATTAAAAAACATAACACTAAGCCCCTGAAGATCTCCCTACCTTGTATTCACCCAGCCGGGTATCACCAATCCATCCAGAAGAGGGTCCGAAGTCTTCATCCTATCCGGCAAGAAGTGGTCCTCCAGAGGGTCCGAAGTCTTCATCCTATCCGGCAAGAAGAGGTCCTCCAGAGGGTCCAAAGTCTTCATCCAGGCGGCATCTTCTATCTTCTTCCATCCGGAGCGAGTCCACCTTGAAGCAGCCGACGCGGAGCCATCCTTCCTCACCGACGGACTAACGACGAATGAAGGTTCCTTTAAATGACGTCATCCAAGATGGCGTCCCTCAAATTCCGATTGGCTGATAGGATTCTATCAGCCAATCGGAATTAAGGTAGGAAAAATCTGATTGGCTGATTGAATCAGCCAATCAGATTGAAGTTCAATCCGATTGGCTGATTGGATCAGCCAATCAGATTGAGCTCGCATTCTATTGGCTGATCCGATCAGTGTACTTTAGAGCACAGTAGTTAAGAGCTTTATGAACCGGTGTTAGCCCAGAAAGCTCTTAACTCCTGACTTTTTTCTGCGGCTGGAGTTTTGTCGTTAGAGTTCTAACGCTCACTTCAGCCAAGACTCTAAATACTGGCGTTAGGAAGATCCCATTGAAAAGATAGGATACGCAATTGGCGTAAGGAAATCTGCGGTATGGAAAAGTCGCGGCTGGAAAGTGAGCGTTAGACCCTTTCCTGACTGACTCTAAATACGAGCGGGCGGTAAAAAGCAGTGTTAGGAGCCCTTAACGCTGGTTTTGATGGCTAACACAGAACTCTAAATCTAGGCGCATGTTTGGTGATTTATTTGCTTGGAGTATAGCTGTACCACTACACCAATAATTAAACATTATGGAAAGAGTATTCTACTTACTTACTGATGACATCAGACTGAACAATACGTTACTAAAATAAGGAATGCAAGCTTTCCTTACAAGAGGCTGCAATCTATCACAGTCAGACAGAATGTCAGTAGCTGATTGTGTGATATTGAGATTATCAGTTGGTATGAACCATATCCAACCTGTTGTTATGTGCACAATATTATAGCCAGGAAGTGCCTAAGGGGATAACTTTCTTACCTGTATCAATTCAAGATATTAACAACCCACCAACTTAATACCCATACCTTCAATAAAAGACACGACACTCAGGGTTGGGAAAAAACCAACCTCCCCCAACAGGGGGAGGGGTTGCTTTATTAAACAGACTTAAATAACTTAAAGGGACACTGTACCCAAATATTTTCTTTCGTGATTCAGATAGAGCATGCAATTTTAAGCAACTTTCTAATTTACTCCTATTATTAAATGTTCTTTATTCTCTTGGTATCTTTATTTGAAATGCAAGAATGTAAGTTTAGATGCCGGCCCATTTTTGGGGAACAACCTAGGTTGTCCTTGCTGATTGGTGGATAAATTCATCCACCAATCAAAAACTGCTGTCCGGAGTGCTGAACCAAGAAAAAAGCTTAGATGCCTTCTTTTTCATATAAAGATAGCAAGAGAATGAAGAAAAATTGATAATAGGAGTAAATTAGAAAGTTGCTTAAAATTGCATGCTCTAACTGAATCACGAAAGAAATTTTTTGGGTACAGTGTCCCTTTAAATAACAACTGCTACCAGCTGGCAAGATATCCTGTCCTATCAACCCACTAAGGGGTGTGGCCACCCTGGGAATGAGGACGCCCTCATTCTGCCTACCTGTCCGCTCAAGGAAGATCGCCCAGCGAGCCGACCAATCCCTAGCCCCTCTGCGACTAGGGTCCTCCTAGCTCGCTGTCCCTTCCTTCTATACTTGTCCTATGACTTAACTTTGTTGCCACAACCCTTTCCGCCACCCTTAGAAAGCATGACACCATGCCAACTCCAACTACCTACCAGGTTGAGAGGTCTCCAAACTGGATAGACATCGGTCCCCCAGCCAAAAGACTGTTAGTCCCGACGGGAGACCCCATACTACTGATTAACGCCCTTGGGCTTACAAAGGTCCACATGACTATGTAGCCCCCTGCCAAGGGAAGACTAAGCCAGCTTAAATCACGAACCATTCGTCCATCTGCATCATCACCTGCAAAGCAATAACATGAACCACAGGAAGGGCTGGGAGGGAAGACAAAAAACAGGTTAGTGATTTACTTTCTGTTTCAACCTTCCTTTTAACACTTCTGAATCTCCTCCTCCTTTCCTCTATCTGTCCAGCATACTACCCTCCTATTTTAACCCTTTTCTCTCTCTCATTCCTTCAGTATAAATTCCCCCTTAACTTGTTCCATCCCTAGTTAGGTCCTACACTTTCCTAAGGGGATACATTTCTTACCTGAATCCATTCAAGATATTAAAAACCCACCAACTTAATACCCATACCTTCAATAATAGACACGACACTCAGGGTTGGGAAAAAACCAACCTCCCCAACAGCGGGAGGGGTTGCTTTATTAAACAGACTTAAATAACTTAAATAACAACTGCTACCAGCTGGCAAGATATCCTGTCCTATCAACCCACTAAGGGGTGTGGCTGCCCTGGGAATGAGGACGCCCTCATTCCGCCTACCAGTCCACTCAAGGAAGATCGCCCAGCGAGCCGACCAATCCCTAGCCCCTCGGCGACTAGGGTCCTCCACGCTCGCTGTCCCTTCCTTCTATCCTTGTCGTATGACTTAACTTTGTTGCCACACCCCTTTCCGCCACCCAAAAGAGGACAAGGTACTCTTGCCCCACTAACAAAAACAGGAAGCCAGGACCTGCCTAATATTACCGAAGAACAACTCCGTACCCTTCTCTGACAGGTGTACCTGGTCTTTTCGAAACAAACCCACATAATCTATCCTGATGTTATAATGCGCAACCACCTTACCACCAGTCTCTAACACTACCCTACTCACATCCCTATTAAGCTTCCGTTTCACTCAGAAACCCGCCTTCCTGGTAGCCATGTGCCTCCAAACATTTCTTGAGATAATATTTGACCAAATAATGGTCACACCCTGAAACTGCATTTCCAACCACCTAATGTCCGACACCATAATGTCCGATAGGTCTCCCATTGGCATCGTCCCCACATCATTTCCTCCCAAATGAAGGAGAATGACGTGAGGCTTGCCCCATCTCCTCCTGGCCTCAGCCACTTGTTCCGGTAAATGACTCCACATCATACCCCTCCTCCCTAACCACGTAATAGACACCTTCTCGGACGGCAGTCCCAGCTGCTGTCCTCCTGGCTGTGCCGCAGCCCGAATAGCCGCCCAATGGATATATGATTATCTGACAATCCATATCCGCTTGCAAACAGCAACCTGACCTGAAAGGAACATCGACAAACCATAAGGCCCTGGCTTCCCCCAACACCCAACCCCAAACCACAACTAACTAGCCAACAGACTACCACCAACAGTCCACCTAGAACTGATCCAGGGGTCTGATGTATTTTCTATATTGCCCTGATGACCAACTTCCTAATGCCTTAATCTGCATCTCTGACTGCCATGATATAGCAGCGTCCGTGGCCAAACCTATTCGAAACGAATGTGGTGCCACGACCGCCAGGTCCCACCCCAATCTACTCACAGCCCTTCGTAAAACTGACCTAAACTGAAATTGCGATAAATAAGAGCCATCTTTGTGTATAAGAAAAGGCCCACTCACGTCTGACCTCACTGCAATGAATCTGTTGCAAAGAGATACTGGACAAATAGATGGCTCCACCTGTGAAAGCAAGTTGAGCCATCTACCCTTCCCTGCCTGATCCGTCTTAGATCTAGCCACCAAAACCAACACCGCCCGATCTACTAACCTCACATGCTCCCTCAATAATCCTGTACCCTGCAAACTCCTGGATCTAGACACTAACTCACTTATCCTAAGAGCCGCAAAGTATGCTAAAGAGAATGCCACCGCAAACAACAACACCTCAAACTCAGAATTACAAACCCCGTCTAGCTGTTCTATAAGCTGTGCCAATCTAGCCCTGGTAATTGGTTCCTCACATCCTTCTGCCTGCCCCCTAATCTAAACACCCCCATCAATACTGCCCTAGCTATAAAGCTCCTGGTCACATCCTCCACCCCGTACAGTTTTGAGAAAAAGACGACTGCTGCCACCTTCCCCCCTATAGCCCCCGGAGAAACCCCCGATAACTCTAGTGAACCTAACCAACTAATAAACAATGCAACCGAAGGATTTTTCCATGTCGTGTTAAAAGCATTCAGAAATTTACCCCACTCACTCCAAGCAATGCTGTAAGCCTGCCAAGTCCTAAGAGCCAATGAACCCTTTAGCAGTCTTAACGCCGCTCCCCAGAATTCGCCACCTGCCAAAGATACGTTGGACAAGTGTTACCCTCTACTCCCCCGCCGGCAAACTTCCCCCCAACTCAAACCCTGAAAGCCACAAAATCATCTTTTCTTCCGCCACGAAAACACTAACAACAACCTTACCTAATCAACTGAGAAATATTAAACACCTGTAGTGTATAAACATGATAAATACCTACAACAGCCCATCTAAAGGATGCGCGCCTCGCTTAACCTCCTAAGCATCCTAATTACTGTTGCGGGGTCCATTGGCGAATGCGCCCTTGCCCGCCGTACCCTGTCTAAATTGCTGCTCGCCGCCAAAACTGTCCCTTTTCCGACTACATTCAGTCCCTGGGTGCGCCCCCCCCACATTATATACACACCTGCCGAAAAAGACACTGCATTCCCCTGTCACACAGCTTTTCCTGAAACCGCCAGCATTCCCTACCCCCTCTCCTACGAAAGGGACGACTCAGCTGATTTCTCTGCAACCGCCGCTGCACCTTCCATGAGATCAAGATTGGACCACAGGTCCATTTCTTTAATCCAAAAAGTAAGGACTGGATTCGCCTCCAACATCCGCCGAAACTGAGCGTCATATTGACGCTAAGCTGTACCCTTACCATGCTCATGGATGTCGTCAATGACTTCCATATATTTCAGTATATTAACTGCCTGGCTTGGATTCGTTTCTATATAACAAGAAGTGAATACCCTAAAGCACCTCATCCATTCTTGATAGGTCTCAGGCCTCTTCACTTTCTTGTCACCCATACCATCTTCCGCCATTTCCCTAACCTGATACGCCGCCCTTGATAATTCAAAAATTTTCACGTACCGCCCCCCCTAATTTTCCTAGCTAACTTAGGTTTCAAATGCGAGTGCAAAGAATTAATTATGCAGGGATAGGTGTCTGCTGTCCCCGCCACTCTGGATTTCTTTCCCTTACCAGCTTCCTGCCCTGCTAGCAACCCTGAAGGCCCTACAACTTCGCTCCCTGACAGCCCCTTGTCAACCCCTACTGCCTTTGGCGTCTTACCTACTAATCTGCAAATTTTTCTAAATAACTTCTTATGCCCCTCATCCTTAAGGCTCGTGGAGCTATCCGAATCTCCTGACGTAGAGGACTCAGTCTCCCTAAGGTGTGGTGCAATCATCAACTTACCACTTCCTGATGCAGCTGTTGAGGATGTTGCCCCTGTTGTTGTCACTGCCACCTCTCCTCCAGTAGTTACCTCTCTGGGTGCCGACACAGCCCTCTCCTGCCCGCCAATAGTCACCTCCGCCATTGTCCTGCTATTATTTTGCACCTGTGAAACAGAAAAAACAGAGGGAGCACCACAGGCAGAAACAGACAGCCCAGCAGACCCCCCAGCCGCTACATCAGTAAACCTGGCCCCCACATTTTGCTCCCCAACAATATTCCTTTCTAATAACCTTTTCTGAAGGCTAGACATTAAATCCATGTGCCCTAGTCTAACACTTGCAAAACCTCTCTAAGGCGTTACAAAGGTCCCTACTGGCCCTTTTAATGTTCGTTGTCTAGTGGAAACAGGCTTATCTATGCCTGGTACAGCGCCCCCGCCCCCGCCTACTACTAACAAAATTACTCCCCCCTTCAGAGCGGGTAAGAGACCCGCGGGACCCCCTGCTCTCCTGAGGTGCTCCCCTTACCTCAAACGGACCTTCAGCTCCTGTATCCAGAACCAAGCCCACGCACGCCTCAGCTGCCGCCACCACTTGCTGTCTGCGCAATGTCCCCGGATCCAAGATGGCGGCCGGGACAGAGATGGGCGGAGCCAAGTCAGGCGCGCGCGCGGGACCGGAAGAAGGTGAAGAGAGACCTCTAAGGCCATGTGGCTCCATAACTGGAGCACCAGGCCTGCCCTCCATGCCCTGCTGACTGGAGATGAAAGCAGGTGAAGGGGATCTCACCGGGCTCCACTGTGAAAAGCGGAGCTCCGGTGATTGCAACAGCAGATCATCTGCTGCCCTCCTCACAAGGTCGGAGGCAAACGATGCCACTAGCGACCTAGGAGGGGGAATACTGGGGGCAGAGAGGGACAGACCGGCTACATTAGGGATAGAAAAGCGGGTGGGAAGGTCCAAAGGCCCCAAGGTTAGAGAGTGAGTAGGGAAAGAAACAGAGGCAGAGGAAACAAAACTAGGTAGGGAGACTGGGGCAGAGAAAATAGGCCCAGGAGAAGAACTAGTGACAGGGATAGAGTAAATAGGGAGAAAAGAAGCATTAACAGGAAGAGAGGCCCCAGCAGCAGATAATACTGCAGGGGAAGGAATAGAGATAGCTACAGAAGTCAGTGTAGAAACAAGAGAGGGGTCACAGACAACCACTGTATAACCAGCTGATGTAACTGCTGTCCTCTTCTTCTTTCCGGATAAATCATCATTTTCATCAAACCTCCTTGGAGCCTTAGCAGAACGTTTGGATCTCTCCATGATGTCACCTGCAAGACAAAAAACAGGTTAGTGATTTACTTTCTGTTTCAACCTTCCTTTTATCACTTCTGAATCTCCTCCTCCTTTCCTCTATCTGTCCAGCATACTACCCTCCTATTTTAACCCTTTCCTCTCTCTCCTTCCTTCAGCATAAATTCCCCCTTAACTTGTTCCGTCCCTAGTTAGGTCCTACACTTTCCTTTTGCATTGTGTGTGTGGGTGGAGCATTCTAAATAAAGTTTACAGTTATGAAGACCTGTGCTTGATCTTTGTTCATAAAATAAGATAAAACAATGGTAAACCAAGACTGTTATACAAAGAAAAGCTTTAAAACCAAAGAGCACTAATACTTAAAATACAAAGCAAAAACAGTACCCCCAACTGTCCCTATTTCCTCGGGACAGTCCCGATTTTAGGGGTCTATCTCACTGTCCCAGGTTGCTTGCTATTTGTCCCACGCATTTTTTTTTAAAATTCTATTGGGCCCATACTCAGAAGCAGCTGGCTTTTCTCTCCCAGGGTTAGATACATGTTAGATTCCCTGTGGAAAAGGAATGATGTGTGGGTTAAGCAAAAGTAAGTAGGCTGTATACCTTCTGACCTCAGGTAATGGTGACCTAACCTCTGGTAGTGATGACGTCTAATCCCTGTTGATAATACTAGCATGCCTTCAGTTTTATACGATGAGCAGTTCTAACACCAAGTTAACGGACAGCGGCAGCCTCAGACTGCCATCTAATGTGCATGCCAACCCCAGGACCCCATACAATGAATTACAGATACCCATATATGATGTAGTGTGTGTGTGTGTGTGTCTGTATGTATAAGTGTGGTGTGCATCTGCATGTATAAGTGTATGCTATGCAGTGTGTGCATCTGCATATATAAGTGTAAGCTATGTAGGTTGTGTGTGTATCTGTATGTATAGAGGTGTGTGTGTATCTATATGTATAGGTGTGTGTGTGTAAATCTGCATGTATAAGTGTATGCTATGTAGAGTATGTGTGTGTGTGTGTATATATCTGTATGTATAAGTGTGTGTGTAAATCTGCATGTCTAAGTGTATGCTATGTAGTGTGTGTGTGTGTGCGTCTGCATGTATTAGTGTCAGCTATGTAGTGTGTGTGTGTTTGTGTGTGGGTGTGTGTATCTGCATGTATAAGTAAGTGTGTGTGTCTGCATGTATAAGTGTATGCTATGCAGTGTGTGCATCTGCATATATAAGTGTAAGCCTTGTAGTGTGTGTGTGTATCTGTATGTATAGAGGTGTGTGTGTGTGTGTATCTGTATGTATAGGTGTGTGTGTGTAAATCTGCATGTATAAGTGTATGCTATGTAGAGTATGTGTGTGTTTGTATATATCTGTATGTATAAGTGTGTGTGTAAATCTGCATGTCTAAGTGTATGCTATGTAGTGTGTGTATGTGTGTGTCTGTATGTATTAGTGTCAGCTATGTAGTGTGTGTATCTGCATGTATAAGTAAGTGTGTGTGTCTGCATGTATAAGTGTATGCTATGTAGTGTGTGTGTGTGTTTATCTGCATGTATAAATGTAAGCTGTGTGTGTGTGTATGTGTGTTTATCTGCATGTATAAATGTAAGCTGTGTGTGTGTGTATCTGCATGTATAGGTGTATACTATGTAGTGTGTGTATCTGCATGTATAAGTAAGCTATGTAGTGTGTGTGTATCTGCATGTAAAAGTGTATGCTGTGTAGTGTGTGTGTCTGCATGTATAAGTGTAAGCTATGTAGTGTGTGTGTGTATCTGCATGTATAAGTGTAAGCTATGTAATGTGTGTGTGTGCGTGTGTATCTGCTGGTATAAGTGTATGCTATGTAGTGTGTGTGTGTGTGTATGTGTGTATCTGCATGTGTAAGTGTATGTTATGTAGTGTGTGTTTCTGTCTATTTTAATGTGTGTGTACATGTATATGTGTAGCTTGTGTTACTGTGCATTTTTGCTGACTTTATAGGCCAGAATCTGGAAAATCAATGGGGAATGCAGAGAGAAGTTTTAAAGAATCTATTATTAAATGTCCAATTAAGATAAACATATTTAACTCTGTCTCTGCAAAGGCTAAATAAATACAGAGCTCACATAGCTATACCAGTGGTTTGAGCTGCTGCCTAAGAGTATTAAAAAAGTATTATGACTTTACTTAGAATTTTATTTATATTACTTTGGCCTTATGATTTTTTTTAAGCCCTATCCCTGCTCCTGCTCACCACATATCACACTTTTGCTGGGCCCTTGAGGTCCTTGGTTTGGACTTACTGTGGGATCAATGTCCGTGTCTGGTTTGCATGTCACAGTTGATAATACTTCACTATTTGTGTCCTGATCCTGTCAGATTGATGGGTAAACCAATGACTATGTCAGTGGATTGTTTGGTCACTTTTTTGACCCTTGCATGGTGGTCCTTTACATAGAAATATTGAGTTGTTGACCTTTGGTATTGGTCTTTTCTATTTATGTATTTATATACGTTTGTTCACGTTGTGATTTGGTCTACTCTGTAAGTCTATTATGTTACTTTAGCTCTTATTTTTATTCTGATTTTTTACTCTCTTTTCTTTGGTTGCATTTGGGTACCACCCATAGCTGGAGTCTTAAAGTGGGTGACCCAATGGTGGGTATTGGGCGACTACTACTAGCTAACATTTGTGTTTTTTTGTATGACTGGTTTTGGTTTTGCTGATTGGTGATGGCTGTTATCTGCAGTTTTTTCCTTTTTTAACCTATTGGGTGTTGGTATTAACATTGAATAATGGTGTCTCTGCCCCTGTTCGTTTTGTGTGTCTTTGATGGGAAGTTGTAGAGTGTTCTGATATGCCCCCTGCCCTCCTCGGTTCTATGGACATTGATTTAGTATTTATAGGATTGATGTGGTATGAGAAGTTGTTAGTTATTATGCCTGACGCTCTCTACACATCAGATCCTCTGTCTGTATGGTTATATCAGCGGTTGTGACGGACGCAAGTATTTTGGTTTTTCGACGGACATCAGGTATTGTTTGTGTTTTTAGCTTAAGAGGAGTGGCCTGAATTAGGTCTCTGCCCCCTAATGATCGGGACGTTTTTGTTTGGGAGTTATGCCATGTTTTGATCATGCCCCTGGCCCTCCTCTTTGTTTTTGCTTTGATCTGATGGTTTGGGCGATCGCTATTTATGTTGCCCTTAATGATCGGGCTTTGGGGGGAACTGACTGTAACACTCTAGTCAGGGGCCTTTGCTCGTAAGTAGATTATGTGCGGTTGTTATGGTTGTCACTGTGATGGCTGTCTTTGGCTCTCGTTCTCTGGATGTGCCACAGTTGAGTTTTGTTATGTTTGTGTTGCGGTTTGCAAATTGTTGTGGTTGGGCCCGGGTGACTGTAATTGACGGCCTCCAGTATGATGTTGTATGTTATGCTTATGATCATTAACTTATTTGGGGACAGTTCGATCTATACACATCAGGGACGGACCACTCTTACATCACCTTCAGTCTTGGGGGCTGATTGGTCTGCTATATTGTGCAGCCCCTTTGACGGATTTTGTTTATATTTATGAACGCTCATGTTATTCACTTCCGATGAATGTCTTTGTTGTTGAGTTTTGCATTACAGACCGGACCCTTCTTTCCCACTGTTTGTTCTCTCTAGGGACCCTGATGTTTATTTAATTGTGATTGTTTTATTTGACATTATATGTACTCTGTAGTTTATATTATCCAATGGAGATTCACTGAGCAAGGGGTGTGTTCACTGAACGGACTTGATTGGCTGCTTTTTGAGGGAGGGTGCAGGGAGCCTTTATAAGGCAGCTTTTGTTCACTTTTGATTGTCAGAGGAAGGGACAGTGTTTGGTCCCGAAACGTTACTACACGAAATAAAGATTTTTGGTTGACACTGATATTTGAAGACCAGTGAGTGCTTATTCCTATGGAGTATATATATATATATATATATATATATATATATATATATATATATATATAAAGAGATTGGCTTTGTTAAAGTGATATGCGACCCTTGATAAAGCATATTGAGACAAGTTTTTAATAAAGAAAAAACAAAATGGCGTGAAAAACTGAGGTATTATACTTTTTAATTAAAAAAATCCAACAACTAAAGAAAATAAAATGAGACAGCTTGTCTCATTATACTTTATCAAGGAATGCATAGCCCTTTAAAAAATAAAAACATAGCCACTTAGCCAGTCATGGAAAATTAATTAATGGGGAAATTTCTCTACTCCCCCAACCTTTTTATATGTATACCTGAGCTGGGCTGCTGGGCAGTGGGCAGCCTGTGGTCTAGTGTGGTTACCTGGGCTGGGCTGGCATCTTATGGGGACCTGTGTAATCTTTATGGGGGAATATTTTATGTGCAATAGACTTGGGGACCTGTGACATGTCCCCAGGTCTATTGCACATAAAAGATGTCAAAGGTCCCCTAGGTCTATTGCACAGAAAAGATGCCCACAAGAAACATACCAGATTCTCAGCTACTGGGGAGAATGCATTTAATTAGTGAAGAATTCTGCCTGCATATTGAAAGGGGTCTGTCACTTTTCCCTATAAATATTTGCATCTTTACGATCTGTCTGGTTGCTCAGAAAACTGGCATTTCCTCTGTGTATATGGAATTTTTCCTGATCACCTTGTACTTGTGAGATTATAGTGTAAAACTGTGAATGCCATAAATATTAAACAATTTTTATGGAAAAAATGTGCAGCTAATTTAAAATGCATGGCACTAGTTAGTAGGGTAATATCCCTGCAATCACCTTTCACTAAGCCTGCTGTAATCCAGAGGAGACTGAAAGTTTGCTTTTATCAGACAGGATTGAGTTTGTAGTGACAATAATAACGTTTGATAGAAATTTGGACATGGTCATGGTACCTGTGAGAAACAGCTGCACAGTTATTAGAAGTGGCACTACTGGGGGTAAATGGACATCCCTTAATGTCTAGCTGTCAACAGGATCTCAGTCTTTCCCTCCTGCACAGCTTTCTCACCAGTCACCATAGAGCGCTAGGTGGAAGTGATGTCACTTCTTCCAGTGCTCAGCTCTGCCGAGGAAGAGAGGGAGGGAGCCGATATCAATGCGGCTGTTTGCTTGGGATGCCAGCGGTTGCGCTTGCTTGGGATGCTGATGGTTGCGGTTGCACTTTTAAGATGGGAGAGCCACTGTCCGGTCATTTTGAATAATGTGTCCGGGTTTCGGGCAGTGAAAACCAGACAGGTGACAACCCTACCTAGGAGGCAGTATCGCCAATTTTGAGGACCATTGAAATAGAGTATACAATTTAAAAATCAGTTTACAATGTACTTCTATTATCAAATTGACTTAATTCTTATGGTATTTTTTTGTTGAAGAGGTAGCATGCACAGGTCTTAAGAACTGCATGGCAGCAATTTTTCAAGAATTCCTTTGAACAATAGATGGTAGCAATTTGCACAGGGTGTAACATTGATAAGCGCTTGTTTGCAAAACTGCTGCCATATAGTTCTTCAGATTCATGCACACTCCTGAGCCTACCTACCTGTTTTTTCAATAAAGGATACCAAGAGAAAAAAGTAAATATGGTGCTAAAAGTAAACAGGATTTTTTTTTTTAAAATAGTACATTCTTTAATCTTAATTGTGTCCTTTTAATCAGTAAGGTATAGAATGAACTTGCACACAAAATACAGGTTGCAGGCACTACTATAACAGACCAAAAATTTGAAAATAAAAGATCCTTTATTGATGCAAATATAAAAATATGCAAACAGACAAGGCAGGACAGGGAAGGACAGTCTGATGCGTTTCGCGCCCCCTAGTGGCGCTTACTCATAGACTACTATGTATGTTACAACCTAGTCTATTTATAGGCAGTGAAGGGGATATTAACCTCCTCACTGCCATACAATATAAACTTAAAAAAGGTTAAAAACATATAGAACGAATGACTAGTATGTGTTATTATTATTATTATTATCGTACCCTCACCAACTGTGTTTTTGAAAAATCCTAAACAGCAATTTAGCCTTTTAATGAAAAAAATATGTATATATATATCAACAGCAAAAAGGGAATAACAGTGATGGTATACATAATTCACAAAGATCCAACATGTATAATTATGATGTGATTCTATACAAATGTATTTTTGACACATGAAAATAATGGCAATATCAGTATTAATATAGCATCCTCAAAATCAGAATGCAATATCAATTATCTATAAAGAAACTAATATCGCATTCTCTATTCATGCCAGATGGATGGCGTGTATTTCATTTCAAAATCCAATATAGCTCTTTCTTTTCCAAATTTTTGGATTTATTGCCACCCCTAAGAGGGACTGTGGCAACATCGATTATTTGTAATGACAGATTAGCTATATTGGTAAAATGAAAATTGTTAAAATGATTGGCTACTGTAGAGTCTGGATCATAATTCTTAACATCCCTAACGCGTTCATTGAACCTTGTTCTGAATGAACTTGGTCTGAGTCTGATACACCTCCCTGCTAAACTTGAAAGACAGAACGTACAGAAGGATTACAGGGCCCTAGAAAACTTACAAGTAAATAGTATATTAGTGTTTCTACTTCTGAAATCTGGTGTTACATTACTATACAGTTTGGGCCAGATTACAAGGGAAACGCTAAATATCGCTTGCATGCAAGTGATATTAGCGCTCCACTTTGTAATACCAGCTCACGATAATGTGCGCTGGTATTACAAGTTAATCGTAATGCAAACGCAAGCTCAAGTTCCCATTGCTAGGAAAAATTGCGCTCACGAGAGCGAGCTTCCATTAGCTCCTATGGGAGCCTCAGATCCTCGGGCAGCAAAGGAGGTATGTAGTGCAGCATTTTTAAATATATACATATATATTTATGTGTTAGTATGTACACATACACACACATATATATATATATATATATATATATATATATATATATATATATACACACACACATACACACATTGCGGTCTATGAGAACACACAGTTCCCATAGACCGCAATGTAAAGGCACTTTTCAGGGCATTTGGGGCACTTTAAAAAAAATAACCATAGATTATTAATCTCTGTTTAATTTTAGATAATCTCTGTTTAATTTTCGGAGCGCTAATTACTACCCTGACGTTGAGGTAGCATTAACCATCCACTTGTAATGGCTGGTTAATTATTGCGCTCCAGCAAACGGGCAAATAATTTAGCGCTCCACTTTTAATCTAGCCCTTTATGTTTAAAGGTTAGTGCTAAAGACCTGCAGTAAGACTAAATAGAACAGTCATGCAACTAATTTGCACAGCACCTACATACCACTTGAAATTTTATTATATTGTCCAATCTTTATCTCCAGTCACCAAACTATAAAAGGGACACCATGATCCAGAGTTTACAGAACCATCAAAAACATGCTTAGCCTTGTATTCTACTACCATATTATATTACACCAATCATTAAGTTAATAGGACATAGAAGAAGAAAAAAAAATGTAAACAGAAACCAAAAAATAGTTTAAAAAAGTATGTATATATATATATATATATATATATATATATATATATATATATATATTTATTTTTGTTTGTTTTTGTTTTTTGTTTCTGTTTACATCTTTTTTTTCTTCTTCTATGTCCCATTAACTTAGTGATTGGTGTATTTTATTTCATTTTAAAAATGGAATGAAAATGCCAAGTAACTTATATATTGTGTGATCTCACCAGTGATATCATGGGTTGAATTTGTGCATTTTTTTCAGTTTGAATATGATATACAGTATAAAGCATATCAGTAGACTGGATAATTATTTTATAGGATACTCTGATTTTCCTTACAGAGCTGAACTTTTGTTAGTCATTAATCTTGTATAAAAGCATTTCCTCTCCCCCGGGACAGTGAGCAATTGTTTTTGAAAGTTTTTATCTATAAAGAGATTTATGACTATATGCTTTTAAATAAATTGTAAATCATTAATATGTGTCATTACTCCCTTTCTCTTTTCCTTATGTTATTTAAACTACATTTGATTAAAGGCAATTTTACAGTGACCCATACAAAAAAATGAAATCACGTAGAAGGTACAAAAGTACTTTTGACAATTTTTTACAAAACTACTAAACAAAAATGACAGCATCACTACATCACTCCAGTTTACATTATATTTACTATATATTAGTTTATAGCATATGCGCCTATAAAAGGGACAGTCAAGTCCAAAATAAACTTTCATGATTCAAATAGGGCATGTAATTTTAAACAACTTTCCAATTTTTCCCCCCACTGATTTTGCTTTGTTCTTTTGGTGTTCTTAGTTGAAAGCTATATTTCTTAGACCTTGAAGGGCGCCTCTAATCTGAATGCATTTTGACAGTTTTTCACCACTAGAGGGAGTTAGTTCATGTGTTTCATATAGATAACATTGAGCTCACACATGTGAAGTTACCTAGGAGTGAGCACTGATTGGCTTAAATACAAGTCTGTAAAAAGAACTGAAATAAGGGGGCAGTTTGCAGAGGCATAGATACAAGGTAATCACAGAGGTAAAAAGTGTATTATTATAACTGTGTTGGTTATGCAAAACTGGGGAATGGGTAATAAAGGGATGATCTATCTTTTTAAACAACAAAAATTCTGGGTGTTGACTCTGAAAGTCATGAAGATGACATCTTTATGGTCTTTTAATGCATGCTGCCGATTGGGGGCGCGATCCGATATAGATCGTAGTTTGCGGCGCAAGTGAGGGAACCCCTGCCGCCCGTAGTTTCAGCTCGCAACTCGAGCTATCCCATATACGGCGCCGTCAGATGCTAAAGTGCCGTAAGTCGGATAAACCAGCGATGTCCAGAAATCTGCGTAAGTACAAATTTCTGGAGTCGCCAGCCAATCGGAATTAAGGTAAGAAAATCTGATTGGCTGATTCAATCAGCCAGTCAGATTCAAGTTCAATCCGATTGGCTGATCCAATCAGCCAATCAGATTGAGCTCGCATTCTATTGGCTGTTCCGATCAGCCAATAGAATGCGAGCTCAATCTGATTGGCTGATTGAATCAGCCAATCAGATTTTCTTACCTTAATTCCGATTGGCTGATAGAATCCTATCAGCCAATCGGAATTCGACGGACGCCATCTTGGATGACGTCATTTAAAGGAAACTTCATTCGTCGTTCAGTCGTCGGGCCAGCTGGATGTTCTGCGTCGGAGGGCTGAAGAAAGAAGATTGAAGATGCCGCTTGGAGGAAAACTTCGCCCCGATGGAGGACCTCTTCTTTGCCGCTTGGATGAAGACATCGCCGGGATGGAAGACTTCTTCTTTGCCGCTTGGATGAAGACATCGCCGGATGGAAGATTTCTTCTTTGCCGCTTGGATGAAGACATCGCCCGGATTGGATGAAGAGTTCGACCCGGCTGGGTGAAGACGACTCAAGGTAGGGAGATCTTCTGGGGCTTAGTGTTAGGTTTTTTAAGGGGGGTTTGGGTGGGTTTAGAGTAGGGGTATGTGGGTGGTGGGTTTTAATGTTGGGGGGTGGAATTGTGTTTTTTTTTACAGGCAAACAAGCTGTTTACTTTGGGGCATGCCCCGCAAAAAGCCCTTTTAAGGGCTGGTAAAAGAGCTGGTTAATTTTTAATTTAGAATAGGGTAGGGCATTTTTTTTATTTTGGGGGGCTTTATTATTTTATTAGGGGGCTTAGAATAAGTGTAATTAGCTTAAAATTCTTGTAATCTTTTTTTATTTTTTGTAATTTAGTGTTTGTTTTGTAATTTAGTTTAGTGTATTTAATTGTATTTTAGTTTAGATATTTGTAGTTTATTTAATTTATTGATAGTGTAGGTGTATTTGTAACTTAGGTTAGGATTTATTTTACAGGTAAATTGGTAATTATTTTAACTAGGTAGCTATTAAATAGTAAATAACTATTTAATAGCTATTGTACCTAGTTAAAATAAATACCAAGTTACCTGTAAAATAAATATAAACCCTAAAATAGCTACAATGTAATTATTAATTATATTGTAGCTATCTTAGGGTTTATTTTATAGGTAAGTATTTAGATTTAAATAGGAATATTTTAATTAATAATATTAATATTAATTAGATTTATTTTAATAAGAATTTAGTTAGGGGTGTTAGAGTTAGATAGGGTTATTATACTTAATATATATATATATAATATAATAAATATATTAAGTATATTAACCCTAATATAATTAGGGTTAATATAGTTAATATATATAATATAATAACTATATTAAGTATATTAACCCTAATATAATTAGGGTTAATATAGTTAATATAGGTGGCGGCGGTATAGTGGGATTAGATTAGGGGGTAATGTATTTAATATAGGTGGCGGCGGTGTAGGGGGATTAGATTATTGGGTAATACATTTATTATAGGTGGCGGCCGTGTAGGTGGATTTAGATTAGAGGCAAAAGAGCTGATTACTTTGTGGCAAAGCCCCGCCAAAAGCCCTTTTAAGGCCTGGTAAGAGAGCTGATTACTTTAGAGCAATGGCCCGCAAAAAACAAAATTTATGCTTACCTGATAAATTTATTTTTCTTGAGGTGTATCCAGTCCACGGATTCATCCATTACTTGTGGGATATTCTCCTTCCCAACAGGAAGCTGCAAGAGGATCACCCACAGCAGAGCTGTCTATATAGCTCCTCCCCTAACTGCCACCTCCAGTCATTCGACCGAAGACAAGCAAGAGAAAGGAGAAACTATAGGGTGCAGTGGTGACTGTAGTTTAAAAATAAAAAACACCTGCCTTAAAATGACAGGGCGGGCCGTGGACTGGATACACCACAAGAGAAATAAATTTATCAGTTAAGCATAAATTTTGTTTTCTCTTGTAAGGTGTATCCAGTCCACGGATTCATCCATTACTTGTGGGATACCAATACCAAAGCTATAGGACACGGATGAAGGGAGGGACAAGGCAGGCGCTTAAACGGAAGGCACCACTGCCTGTAAGACCTTTCTCCCAAAAATAGCCTCCGAAGAAGCAAAAGTATCAAATTTGTAGAATTTAGAAAAAGTATGAAGAGAAGACCAAGTCGCCGCCTTACAAATCTGTTCAACAGAAGCCGTATTTTTAAAAGCCCATGTGGAAGCCACCGCTCTAGTGGAATGAGCTGTAATTCTTTCAGGAGGCTGCTGGCCAGCAGTCTCATAAGCTAAGCGGATTATACTTCTTAACCAAAAAGAAAGAGAAGTTGCTGAAGCCTTTTGGCCTTTCCTCTGTCCAGAGTAGACAACAAACAATGCAGATGTTTGACGAAAATCTTTAGTAGCTTGTAAATAAAACTTTAAAGCACGAACCACGTCAAGATTGTGTAAAAGACGTTCTTTCTTTGAAGAAGGATTAGGACACAGTGACGGAACAACAATCTCCTGATTGATATTCTTATTAGATACCACCTTAGGAAGAAACCCAGGTTTGGTACGCAAAACTACCTTATCTGCATGGAAGATCAGATAAGGGGAATCAAACTGCAAGGCAGATAACTCTGAAACTCTTCGAGCCAAAGAGATAGCTACCAGAAACAGAACTTTCCAAGATAAAAGCTTGATATCTATGGAATGCAGAGGTTCAAACGGAACCCCTTGAAGAACTTTAAGAACTAAATTTAAACTCCAAGGCGGAGCAACAGGTTTAAACACAGGCTTGATTCTAAAGCCTGAGAAAACGCCTGAACGTCTGGAACATCTGCCAGACGCTTGTGCAAAAGAATAGACAGAGCAGAAATCTGTCCCTTTAAGGAACTAGCTGACAATCCCTTCTCAATCCTTCTTGGAGAAAAGATAATATCCTGGGAATCCTGACTTTACTCCATGAGTAACCCTTGGATTCACACCAATGAAGATATTTACACCATATCTTATGATAGATTTCCCTGGTGACAGGCTTTCGAGCCTGAATTAAGGTATCAATGACCGACTCGGAGAAACCACATTTTGATAAAATCAAGTGTTCAATCTACAAGCAGTCAGACGCAGAGAAATTAGATTTGGATGGTTGAAAGGACCCTGAAGTAGAAGGTCCTGCCTCAGCGGTAGAGTCCGTGGTGGAAGGGATGGAATGTCCACCAGATCTGCATACCAAGTCCTGCGTGGCCACGCAGGTGCTATCAAAATCACAGAAGCTCTCTCCTGCTTGATCTTGGCAATCAGACGAGGGAGCAGAGGAAACGGTGGAAACACATAAGCCAGGTTGAAAGACCAAGGTGCTGCTAGAGCATCTATCAGCGCTGCCTTGGGATCCCTGGACCTGGATCCGTAACAAGGGAGCTTGGCGTTCTGACGAGACGCCATGAGATCCAGTTCTGGTTTGCCCCAAAGTTGAATCAACTGTGCAAACACCTCCGGATGAAGTTCCCACTCCCCCGGATGAAAAGTCTGACGACTTAGAAAATCCGCCTCCCAGTTCTCTACTCCTGGGATATGGATAGCTGATAGATGGCAAGAGTGAACCTCTGCCCATAGAATTATTTTTGAAACCTCCAACATTGCTAGGGAACTCCTTGTTCCCCCTTGATGGTTGATGTAGGCTACAGTCGTGATATTGTCCGACTGAAATCTGATGAACCTGACCGCAGCTAGCTGAGGCCAAGCCTGTAGAGCATTGAATATCGCTCTTAGTTCCAGAATGTTTATCGGAAGGAGTGTCTCCTCCTGAGTCCACAAGCCCTGAGCTTTCAGGGAGTTCCAGACTGCACCCCAGCCCAGAAGGCTGGCATCTGTCGTTACTATTGTCCAATCTGGACTGCGGAAGGTCATACCCTTGGACAGATGGACCCGAGATAGCCACCAGAGAAGAGAATCCCTGGTCTCTTGATCCAGATTTAGTAGAGGGGACAAATCTGTGTAATCCCCATTCCACTGACTGAGCATGCAGAGTTGCAGCGGTCTGAGATGTAGGCAGGCTAACGACACTATGTCCATTGCCGCTACCATTAAGCCGATAACTTCCATACACTGAGCCACTGAAGGGCGAGAAGTAGAATAAAGAACACGGCAGGAATTTAGAAGTTTTGACAACCTGGCCTCTGTCAGGTAAATCTTCATTTCTACAGAATCTATCAGAGTTCCTAACATAGTAACATAGTAGATAAGGTTGAAAAAAGACCATCGAGTTCAACCTATACAAATCTAAAATACTTACAAAAAGCTCCAGTTAAGCTTAAATAACCCCATTAAAATGTAACCCATTTAATACTAGCAATCATATCCATGAATTTTGTTTATATACAGAAATTTATCCAGACTATTTTTAAATGTATCAATGGTATTGGCATTCACTACCTCCTTTGGTAATGAGTTCCACAATTTTATTGCTCTTACAGTGAAAAAACGTTTCCGTTGCAGGAGATTAAATCTCCTTTCCTCCAACCTTAAATTATGACTTCTTGTCAGAAACAATTTTCTTGGAATAAACAGAGCTTCTGCCATCTCTGTATATGGGCCTTGAATATATTTATATAAAGTAATCATGTCACCTCTCAAGCGCCTTTTAGGAAGGAAACTCTTGTAAGAGGGGATATAGCAAAACTTTTTTTCGTTCACTTTCCACCCATGCGACCTCAGGAATGCCAGAACAATGTATGTATGGGACCTGGCGATTTGAAAATTCGACGCCTGTATTAGAATGTTGTCTAGGTAAGGGGCTACTGCTATACCCCGCAGCCTTAGGACCGCTAGGAGTGACCCCAGAACCTTCGTAAAGATTCTTGGTGCCGTAGCTAAGCCAAAGGGAAGAGCCACAAACTGGTAATGCCTGTCTAGGAAGGTAAACCTGAGAAACCGATGATGATCTCTGTGTATCGGAATGTGCAGATAAGCATCCTTTAAGTCCACGGTAGTCATATATTGACCCTCCTGGATCATAGGTAGGATGGTTCGAATAGTCTCCATCTTGAAGGATGGGACCCTGAGAAATTTGTTTAGGATCTTGAGATCTAAGATTGGTCTGAAGGTTCCCTCTTTCTTGGGAACCACAAACAGATTTGAATAGAAGCCTTGCCCCTGTTCCTCCTTTGGAACTGGGTGGATCACTCCCATAACTAGGAGGTCTTGAACACAATGTAAGAATGCCTCTCTCTTTATCTGGTTTGCAGATATTTGTGAGAGATGAAATCTTCCTTTTGGGGAAGAAGCTTTGAAGTCCAGAAGATATCCCTGGGACACGATTTCCAACGCCCAGGTATCCTGGACATCTCTTGCCCAAGCCTGGGCGAAGAGAGAAAGTCTGCCCCCTACTAGATCCGTTGCCAGATCGGGGGCTGATCTTTCATGCTGTCTTAGAGGCAGTAGCACGTTTTTTGGCCTGCTTTCCTTTGTTCCAAGCCTGGTTAGGTCTCCAGACCGGCTTGGACTGGGCAAAATTTCCCTCTTGTTTTGTATTAGAGGAAGTTGAAGCTGCGCCACTCTTGAAGTTTCGAAAGGCACGAAAATTAGACTGTTTGGTCCTTAATTTGTTGGACCTATCCTGAGGAAGGGCGTGACCTTTTCCTCCAGTAATATAAGAAATTATCTCCTTCAGTCCAGGCCCGAATAGGGTCTGCCCCTTGAAGGGAATGTTGAGAAGCTTAGACTTTGAAGTAACGTCAGCTGACCAGGATTTAAGACATAGCGCCCTACGCGCCTGAATAGCAAAACCTGAGTTCTTAGCCCTTAGTTTGGTTAAATGAACAACGGCGTCAGAAACAAATGAATTGGCTAGCTTAAGAGCTTTAAGCTTGTCAAGGATATCATCCAATGGGGTTTCTACCTGTAGAGCCTCTTCTAGAGACTCAAACCAGAAGGCCGCAGCAGCAGTGACAGGGGCAATGCATGCAAGGGGCTGGAGAATAAAACCTTGTTGAGAATAAAGATTTTCTTAAGGTAACCCTCTAATTTTTTGTCCATTGGATCTAGAAAAGCACAACTGTCCTCGACAGGGATAGTTGTATGCTTCGCTAGAGTAGAGACTGCTCCCTCCACCTTAGGGACCGTTTGCCACAAGTCCTGTGTAGCGGCATCTATGGGAAACATCTTTTTAAAAACAGGAGGGGGAGAGAACGATACACCTGGTCTATCCCATTCCTTAGTAATAATTTCTGAAAACCTCTTAGGTATTGGAAAAACATCAGTGTAAACAGGCACTGCGTAGTATTTATCCAATTTACACAATTTCTCTGGGACTACAATGGCGTCACAGTCATCCAGAGTTGCTAAAACCTCTCTGAGCAACATGCGGAGGTGTTCAAGCTTAAATTTAAATGTAGACATATCAGAATCAGGTTGAAGTGTCTTCCCTGAGTCAGAAAAATCACCCACAGATAGAAGCTCTCCTTCTTCGGCTTCTGCACATTGTGAGGGTATATCAGACATAGCTACTAAAGCTTCAGAGAGCTCTGTATTTGATCTAGCCCCAGAGCTGTCTCGCTTTCCTTGTAACCCTGGCAGTTTGGACAATACTTCTGTAAGAGTATGATTCATAACTGCCGCCATGTAAAGTATACGCAATGGGCGCGCTAGATGTACTTGGCGCCCCTTGAGCGGGAGTTAAAGGCTCTGACACGTGGGGAGAGTTAGTCGGCATAACTTCCCCCTTGTCAATTTCCTCTGGTGATAAATCTTTTAAAGCCAGAATATGATCTTTATAACTTATAGTAAGATCAGTGTTGAGTTAGAGCATTTCATTTACTGTAGTGGCCCTTAAATTAATATTTGCTACTGTGTATGATGTAACTGAGTATGCACTCAAAATTTTCTAGGTTGAAGGAAACAAATTACAATTTGCCAAGGTAAATTACAGTAAAAAAACAGACAAAACAAATAAGGAATATGCATTACATAATTTAAAAAAACACAGTCACTGCCCTAGGCATGTGTGTCACTGCCCACAAAAATCTGTTCCTGTCTGCAAGCAAGGCTCTTCACAATCAATTAGTTTTAGGAACTAGAATACCTATCATTCTTAGGTTTATAACTTGAATGTGCTCTAACCTTGTTTAAACATTTTCAGTACCACAGCAAAAGCTAAATGTGATTTTAAAAAGTAGCAGGAGTCTGTGACAGACTGTACTTTCCAAGGGGGGAAGTTATATCAGGTTACTATGTTAGTCTCAGCTTAAGGCAGACAGTATACATGGGGTTAATAAGGCTACTTAGGGAAGGGTGTGGTCAGCCTTAAAAGGCAGCTCACAAAACAAAGCAGACAGAGAAGGGAGAGAAACTCTCAGCTGCAGACTGATTGAAATCCCTCTCTCCTTACAAGTGTGGAAAATGTTCAGCTACTACTGAACTGTAAAAAATTTTTTTGGTAGTGTGAAGGCTAATTTATCACCTGGCATTAGTGAGGGAACTAGGCAGGTTTGTTGTGTATCTGGCCATGTTTAATTAGCTCTCCAATAAGGAGATAGGTTTTTGTTTGTTCATTGCTATTGTTTCGTTTGAAATTAAAAAGGACAGTGTTAAATGAGTGCTGTGTTATTTAAAGTGTACTACTAGTTGTGAGCAATAAAAATTAATCATGCATAGACATAGGACCCCAGTCTGTGGAAGAAAGCTTATTGTGTTGTTTGCTTGATATTTAAAGGGACAGTAAAGACCAAAAATAACTTTTATGATTTAAATAGGTAATATAATTTTAAACAACTTTCCGATTTGCTTTTATCACCAATTTTCCTTTGTTCTCTTGGTATTCTAGGAGTTTCATATGCTAATTTCTTAGACCTTGAAGACTGCCTCTAATCTGAATGAATTTTGACCACTAGAGGGCATTAGTTTATGTGTTTCATATAGATAACAATGAGCTCATGCACGTGAAGTTACCCTGGAGTCAGCACTGATTGGCTAAAAAGAAAGTCTGTCAAAGGAACTGAAATTAGGGGGCAATCTGCAGATACAAGATAAGTCACATCACAGGTGGAAAACACATAATATCGAAACATGCAAAGAGAGAGTAAGATTTTCAACCTCCCATTTTCTAATATAATACATCCCCATTAGAATATGGTAAAATAATGACACAGTGTTTACCCCTTGTGAGATATGGAGGCCACTCTTGGACCCCCTGAACTATTAGTGCATAGTAGGGGCATTAGGGGAGAGGGAAAACAATAAATTGGGCCACTTTTGGACCCAGGAAGTGATTTGAGAAAATATATATAACCAACACTACATTAGGACATTATAGGTGCATCATTAGTTATTGTGACGCTTGCAGGGATAACGCACAGAGGAGATTTTCTCTTTAATTAAGACAGGTTTACAGGAAGGGCTAGATAAGGGGGAGGATGCGTGTCTAATGGACGTCTACACCTCTAATATCTCTAAGGGCTAGATAGATATAGTTATATTGACAAATTTTCAAATTCCATCGCCATCTGGGGAAAAGGTCTGGTATCTACATATAGCAGTATGGTTATACCTTTATCTACTCAAGTATCCTATAAGGCTTATTAATGTAGGGGGGAACGTACAAGTTAGACTAGTAATATATATATACAGGTGGGGGGGATTAAAACTTTATGCTTTGTCTGGAGAATATTAGAACAAGACAGTCTCCCTTTCAGCAACCTCCATAAGGAGGAAACTATAAAAACAGAAGACAGACATGTACTTATCAGGGACTTTGAATACACGTTAAGCATTAGTTCAGCTAGAATTGGTTGTTGCATAGTGCATTATAGAGGGACTGACACTGGACATATTATGCACATCGAAACATTAACATATAGGTGCGTGTTGCCTCCCAAACATATGAACCAACCGAAAGTAGAGAAAGCATTGATAGAGACAGATCAAACCTCCCATACTGGAACAATACAGACATTCCAAAATATATACATTACATATATTTATCTATCTTTTGCCCACTGGGCTTTCAGGTTTATTTATATTGATGTTAGGGCACCGGTTGGCTCTCCCCTCTTACTTATAAACCTCAATGAAAGAGTCATTATCAGTCTCAAGCAGCTGAAAAGGTATTAGCTGCTGCCAAAGCAAACTGTACCCTCTTCGTCAAAACAGCCATTATAAAATCAATATATGTGACAGAAAAATGTGAGATGTTCATAAGCTACTCTCCCCTTTAACGTTTTAACACTCTACCCATCCAATGAGCCTGAACCGGACAGACCAGATCATACTGTTCAGTGCACAGGCGGCCCATAGGTCCGTGAGGCGCGGTTCTCTTTCTGCTCCCTAAGGAGCGCCCTGTCAGATAGCAGACTCGCTGCGTTATGGGGACAAGTCCGGAAGCCCCCTGGGTCAAAAGGCCGGCTATAGCTCAATGTGTCCGTAGAAGCCAAGGGCCGATAGCTAGTTCCCTGAGAAGTGTCCCACACTGACAGTCTGTCTCTCATTCTCACGCTTACCAGAGGAGGGCAATAATGTGCGGCAAAGAGTCCCGCCGCTATGACCCCTTCATCCACGCTAAGGCTCTTCTCACCAGTAACGGGTGTCATCCCGGGATGTTTCTGGAGCTTGTCCACTTTCGCCTCACTCACATATTGCCCCATCGACAACTTGCTGGCATCAGTAGCGGTACGTGCGAGGCGGGGTGTTTCTAGGCATAGGGATTCAACAGTCCCTTCAATAGCAATCGGTTGTTGCCTGGGGGCTCGGAGTTGCAGACCACCCGTATCCGGTGCATCCTCTGGATAATCATCTTCAGCTGGGGGATTTGCTTCAGGTACTCTCCAGCGCGGTGTTGTCATAGTCGGGATTGGAGAAGCTAGGCTCGACCGACTTGAAGTAGGTTCTTGCAGACTTGTTACTGGGTTAGATTTCTCAACACCTTCTCCTTTCTGTATGTAGCGCTGCCCAGCTTGTCTTGCTAGTTCATGTAGGCCACCCCACTCAGCCTCCCAAGCTTGTAGAATCTGTACATGGTGATCATGCAGCAGCCTTGTCACGGCTGCAAGAATCATCTCGGCGCCTGACGCCATCTTTAGCAAATATGTGCCGTAAGGGTGACACTGAAATCTCCTGCTATCTATCTTATATAGCAAGGGTGGAAGTAAATACACGTAGGTAGTGTTCGTATAAAATGAAGGTAGTTAGTTTGACTGTTTTCAGTGTCTACGCACTGCATACCCGGCTTACAAGGTACCGGGGGGGGGGGGGGGTGTTGAGAGCCTCTCACTAAAGTGACTGCCTTAGGCCTCAACTCTCTGGATCAGTTATTAAGTGTGGTAGTCCCAATGTTGTGGTATCATTTGATTCCTCTTTGTATGCAGAGCCTAATCATCAGGGAGAGGTAGATGGGAGATCCTCGTAAACATCAATAGAAGGCAAAATATTAATGTTTCACACAGAGCAACTGATAATGCGTCCATTCAAGGAGCTGCCCAGAGTCACGCCCCTTATCTTTCTTTTTAAACAACAAAAAATATTAATACAGTAAAGGGCCCACATTGTTACAGAGTTAACATACCTCCCAACTGTTCAGATTTTCCTAGATTGAAGCGCTTTGCCTTGAGCCCGCTGCACTGTGAAGTTTTAAAAACAACAAACTTCCTGTTGGTTCCTACTTACTACTTACATAGAGTTGCCACCTCAGCCATGTTTTCCTGGACACTTATGAGTTATTCATGCTGCAGGGTCTGCAGAGAGGAAAATGAAAAGTGCTGTTCATCAGCACTATTCATGTGATGTCCAGAGACACAATACATGTTCTGTCCTGCTTACCCTGCAGCATGTGTAACTCATAAGTGTCCAGGAAACATGACTGAGGTGGCAACCCTACACTTACAGCACCGGCGTGATCATGTGACGTTTTCACAAACGTTACATTCCTGCAGTCTGCACGTGGCTCAAGTCACATTTGGTACACGTGATCATGTGGTGTCAGGGTCTCACCCTGCTTTGTTTGCTATCTGCTGCTGGCTTGTTCCTGATTCTGCTGTTCTCTTTGTTCCTGACTCCGGCTCGTCTGACTACTCACTTTGGCTCCTGACCTGGCTCATCTGACTAGCAGCTCTGGTTTTGACTCCTGGCTTGTCGTTTTGCTTTTGGACTATTATTTTTGTTATTATTAATTAAAGGTGTAATTATTTTTGCATTTCATGTCTGTCTGATTCTTGGTACCCTGACATTACGCAAGGGCCATGAATCCTGACGGTGCTAATAATCCACCTTTACCCGCTGTAATTTCCAGGATGGATGAACAGGATCACCACTTGGATCAATTTTCACTAGCCCTGCAAACCCTTCTGACTCGCACTGCACATTTGGATCAGAGTGTCCCACAAGTTACGGCTGCTGCTATTTCAGCTGCTGCACCTAGTCCTACTAGGAGCATGTCTGGTTCTGCACCTCTACCTCAGTGATATGGAAGTGATCCTAATCAGTGCAGAGGGTTTTTGAACCAGGTGGGCATTTGCTTTGAGATGTTACCTCAGGCGTTTCCCTCTGACAGAGCTAAGGTGGGATTTCTCATCTCTCTGACACGGCTCTTGCTTGGGCTAATCCCTTGTGGGAGACTAATAAACCAGTGATTTTTAATAACCCTGAATTCGAAGGGTATTTGATGTTCCGGCTCGCTCCTCCTCTGCTGCCAAATGACTCATGTCCATTCAGCAAGGTATGAGATCTGTTGCTCAGTATGCCATTGAGTTCCGTATGCTTGCCGCAGAGGTAGGTTGGAACAATGAAGCCCGTGTTGCCACCTTCTCTCATGGGCTCTCTTATGTGATTAAAGACGAAGTTGCTGTCAGAGAGTTACCAGAGTATCTCAAGGCTTTGGTGCCTTTTTAATCCTAACTGACATCAGACTCAGTGAGAGGCCCTCATTTAAGGAGCTCTTGCAGAAGCCTCCTGTCCAGTTGTCTCCTACGTTTTTGATCCTACCCATGCCGCCCTCTCCTTCCATGCCTCCTGGTCCCGAGTCACCAGGTACTGCTGTGCCGATGCAGTTGGGATTCATGCGTTTCTCCACGGCGGAGGGGGCCTTTTGGAGGAGGGAGGGGGATCGTCTTACTATTAAGAATGCTTACCCTATTCCAGTCATTATGGAACTCTTTGACCGCCTCAAGGGAGCTACGGTCTTTTGTAAACTTGATTTGAGAGGAGCGTACAATCTTGTTAGGATCAAGGAGGGCCACAAATGGAAAACAGCATTTAACACCAGGAGCTGGCATTATGAATATCTTGTCCTTTGGCCTATGTAATGCTCCTGCTGTTTTCCAGGAATTTATTAATGATGTCCTACAAGATACGTTGCAACAGTGTGTTGTGGTGTAATTAGACAACATCCTCATACACTCACCCACACTTGAGGCTCATCATTCTGATGTCACATGGGTACTTTAGAGACTACGTGAAAACGGTCTGTTTTGTAAACTCGAGAAATGTGAGTGCCATCAGACTCGAGTAACCTTCCTTGGTTATGTACTCTTTGTCTCCATGTATCCTGACAAGTTGTCTGCAGTTGCCTCGCCCAGTTGATCTTCGGTCTATTCAACATCTAGGCTTTGCCAATTACTATAGAAAGTTTATTAAAAACTTTTCTTCCTTGGTCAAACCTATCACAGACATGACCCATAAAGAAAATGATCCACTCCATTGGTCACCTACTGCCATTAAGGCCTTTGAGAGTCTTAAGACTGCCTTTGCTGCCACTCCAGTTCTGGCTCATCCTAACCCTGTCCTGCCTTTCATTCTTGAGGTCGATGTGTTTGAGACTGGAGTAGGGGCTCTCTTGTCTCAACGTCCTACACCTGACGGTTCCTTGCATCCGTGCGGTTTCTTCTCTAAGAAATTGTCCCCAGCGGAGTGTTATTATGAAATTTTGGCACTCCAGAAATGGAGCCACCTTTTCGAGGATACTAGCGTACCAGTGCTCATTCTTACTGACCACAAGAATTTGACTTATCTACCTGAAGCAAAATGTTTGTTGCCCTGACAAGCCAGATGGGCGCTATTTTTGTCTCAGCTTAATCATGTGGTCTCCTACCTGTCTGGTAGTAAGAATGTTAGGGCTGATGCCCTCTCTCGACAATTTGCGCCTCTGTCCAAGGAGGAGTCTGTACCTACTCCAGTTATACCTCCTGATCATATTTTGGCCATCATACATACTAATTTGACTTCTCCCTTGGGGGAGGGGATCCTGGCTGCACAAACCAATGCACCTCCTGAGAAACCTAGTGGTAAGTGCTTTGTACCTGAGAATCTTCGAACTAAACTATTGCACACTTACCACTATCCTAAAGCCGCAGTTCTCCCAGGGAAGAACTAAAATTATTTGGTCTGTCACTCGACAATTCTGGTGGCCAGGTCTTCATTCTGATGTTGCTGCGTCTTGCCTCTTGCTCAGTCTGTGGGTCTTCTCCAACCTATTGCTAATGGTGAGCGTCCTTGGACACATCTTTCCATGGACTTCATTGTTGAGTGCCCTGTTTCCAATGGCAATACTGTTATCCTAATGGTGGTTGACCATTTTTCTAAAATATCACATTGCATTCCCTTAAAGAAGAAGCCTACCGCTCAGGAGCTTGCTTCAATTTTTGCCCGGGAGGTCTTCTGTTTACATGGGTTACCCAAGGAGATAGTTTCGGACTGGGATAGTCAGTTTGTCTCCAGATTGTGGCGCTCCTTTTAGGGTCAAATTTGGATCCAGCTTTCCTTCTCCTCAGCATATTACCCTCAATCCAATGGGGTTGTGGAACGGTATAATCAAGCTCTGGAACAGTTCCTCCGTTGCTATTTCTCAGATCACCACAATAATTGGTCTGAACTGTTACCTTGGGCAGAGTTTGTTCATGGCGAATTATAGGTTTCAACCATCCTTGTTGCCCGATTCATTCATGTCTCAGGGTTTTCCGGCTTTGGAGGAGCATCTTTGGTAACTCCGTTCTACGTGGGTGCAGATTCAGGATTTGATTCATCGGTCTATGCAGTGCCAAAAATTCCAGGCTGATCGTAAGCATCTGCCCGCGCCTTCCTACCAGGTTGGTGAGAGAGTTTGGCTGTCCTCCCGCAACTTGAACCTTTGTGTGCCTTCCAATAAATCAGCTCCCCGTTATGTTGGTCCTTTTCGAATACTCCGATGTGTCAATCCTGTTGCCTATGCTCTTGACCTTCCTCCTGCAATGCGCATCTCCAATGTTTTTCATGTCTCCCTCTTGAAACCATTGGTTTATAATCAGTTTACCACTGTGTTTTCTCATCCCATCTCTGTTGACAACCATGAAGAATATGAGGTCAGCAGTATTATTAACTCTCGTATGTCCAGGGGCCGCGTACAGTATTTGGTTCACTGGAGGGGTTACGGTCCAGAGGAGCGTTTATGGGTTCCATCCTCTGATGTTCATGCTCCTGCCCTCCTCCGTGCCTTCCATGCCAGTTTCCCCAATAAGCATTTTGTCCTTCCGCGGGAAAGGGGTCGTTGAGGGGAGGGTACTGTCAGGGTTTCACCCTGCTTTGTTTGCTGTTGGCTGCCATTTTACCTCTCTCACTGAATCTGCTGCAGAGTGTGTAATGCTGCTCACTCACCTAGGCGCCCTCTTATGGCCAAACTGGTGAACATCATCAGTGTGAGACAGGTTGCAGTCCCAGAATTATTATGTCATCACTCATTATTTAAAGGGCCTCTGTTCAGTATGCTTTTGCCCTTGCGTTTGCTCAGACTTCTTTGCGAGTTCCTGTGTTCCAGTTCCTGTGTATTACCTGGCTTGGCTGACATCCCTTCTGGTTCCTGATCCCTGGCTTGTTCTTGATTCTCCTGTTCTCTTTGTTCCTGACTCTGGCTCGTCTGACTACCAGCTCTGTTATTGACTCCTGGCTTGTCGTTTTGCTTTTAGACTCTTTATTATTTTTTGTTATTATTAATAAAGGTGTGATTAATTTAGCATTTCACATCTCAGTCTGATTCTTGGTACCCTGACATGTGGCCACCGTGCTAAGTATGCATGCGGTGGGTTTTGGAATTCTCTCTACTCTGAGAGCTCAGGTGGGTGCTAAATGTTAGACATTTCTGTCCGGGTAGTGGTAGCGGTATGGCTCACTCACTTTCCTCCTAACTAGTAGTGTCGAGGGCGGCAGCGGCTGTCGGGGATAACAAACTAGAATTCAATTATAGCACAGGATCAGGTGGTACTGAGAAGGGTCAGTGGCACATGAGATTGAGATTGAGTGCTGTGCTGCCTATCTGCTCTGGGAGGAGGGTGTGGACGAGCTGGGGAGCCGCACGCAAAGACAACAGAAATGTGTACAATTTGCTGTGCATTCCAGGGTCCCTAGAACAGAATTATTCATGTCAATTCTGTGAGATTGTTTTACATATAGCAACCTGTCTGATGCATAATGGCAGCATCTGTGAGTGGACCAATAATCTGAATTGAAATTTGAGAGCTAGCTCAATTTAGCAACTTAGTTGTGCCTTCTGTATTATACAAATGTCTATGCTATGTCTAGAAGTACTTGACAGGGCCCATGATTACCCAAAAATGAACTCGCCCACCGTAACTGAAAAAAATTACCAGCCCACAAGAAAATGTACTTGCCCGTGCGTATCTGCATGTGTGTACATTATACATTAAAAAGGACAAAGTACACCTTGTTGTTATAATCTCACAAACTTGTATTCTTTATTTTTGTATACATACCTGACATTGGTCCAATTATACAATCATTGAACTATGGCATAGTGCAAAATTAGACTTTTAGTGAACTAGTATTGATATATTTTAAGCAAATATTGAAAATAAAATTAGTAACAGAGCCTCAGTCATTGTATTGACATGAATACAGAAAGTACCTGATCTATGCTGCACATGAAACATTGTTGAAACTGTTAACAGATGTCAATCTGAGTCAGGGTGCTCTGGGAAGTTAAACTCACAATCATAAACCTCATTAAGTCTTGACACCTCAAACTCTTCTGCTTGCTTCTCATCATTTTCAAGATGATCAAAAGGGATTAGAACCTCTGCAACCTCAGCAATTACTAAATTTGATGTTTAATGTATAGATCTTTTGTATGTGACATTTCTCTTTTGTGGCCCTGCTGTTGCCCAATGCCTTACTGTGTCACTTGGATCAAATTGATCTACTGGTGCAGAATGAAGTTTTACAATCATTAAATCTGACAATGTTGAATTTATGAGGGAGGAGCGCCAGTCACTTTTGATCATCTTCATTTTGGAAAAGCCTCTTTCACATTCTGATGTGCTGACTGGCAAAGTTAGGATCAAGTCCATATAACTCAGAAGATGGCAAAATTTATCTACGAATTCTCTGTTCAGTTCAGGCCAGGTGACAGTTTTCAGCTTCTTCTCCCAGTCATTCTTGTTATATAAACTAGTCTTAAGAACTATCCATTCATTCACTATTTTCCTACAACTAACACCCTGTGCCTCTAGTACTGGTTGAAACTGACTGATCAGAGTTCCAATGTCTTCATTGCCAACGTCTGGAAGAAAGAAAACAAAAAATTCCTTGCAAACATGTTTGACGCATATTTGTTTGTTCTGCTAAAATTAAACTAATTAGGACATATTAAACAAAAATATGTAATTCAATAACATCTTTTTGTTTAATATGTCCTAATAGTATTTTACATTAGAGAAAATCTCTAATTAAATTTTAAATGTAGAAATAACACCTGAGTTTTGTCAGGCCATGTTTTGAAGGTTGAATACAATACGGTTTGTAGATGGCGCTAAAAGCTATGGGAAAAACTAAATACTGCACTACGATCTACTATAAGAATACACTTGAGGCAATCTATAAATATATATAATAATCAACAATTTTATTCAGATGCTAAAAAAGAAAAATAACCAGATATAGTAGCACTTTAAAATCTATACGATTCAATCACAACTCATTCAGAAAATACACTCATTCAAAAAACACTCATTCAAAAAACAGGTTTCAAAAATTCATGAATTAATATATAGACCCTTTGGTAATATGATAAAATGAATATAAAAATGATGTATATAAAAAATTGATGTATAACAAATTGCTTAAAAATGTCTTTTTCAGGTTAATCGGTCTCCAGATAGAGTTTAGAATTTAAACATATATCGGGTGTTTCTACACACAGATTTCTTTTTGTAAAGAGGGTTTTACCCTTAATTCACACACAGTAGTAGGTGTCTTATTTCTCCAAACAGTCCTTTCTTTAAAGGGGATTTTTCACAGTC